>NC_072835.1:5200000-5457500 GCF_027744805.1 Dunckerocampus dactyliophorus | reverse complement strand
GTAGAGAACCTAGTGTACTGTGCAAGTTACACAGCGTCAAAAGCTGCACACGGGGACTTCCTGTTCAGTGCAAAACAAAAGCAATGCAATATCTGTCCGGGTCATCGTGGCCTAAACGCGTTGCACTGTATCACGGCTGTGGAAAGAGTGATGTTGCTAATTGTGTGTTTGCGTGTTGCAGACATTACAGCGACGGCAAGCAAAGGAAACTGGAGGAAGTGCGCTCCAGCAGAGACCACCGACTGGACCTGAAGGACTTCCCCCACTCGGACCAGCGCTCATCATACCGCTACCACTCGGACTGGCAGACGGAGCAGAGGGCGTCGGCCAGCGGGCCACGCTCCCCCCGAGACCAGCGCTCACCTTACGACTACTCCTCCGACCACAAGAGCACGCCGGAGCAGATCTGGAGCAGCCGCAAGACATAACAGCAGCTGGCGCGCCTGCCGGTAGCCGCCATGAACTCTCCAACACAGCCGATGCCTTACAGGACGCCACCTGACGCTGTCGAAGCACTCATTCTGGACGAACGCTAAGCAGCGAGGAAAAAGAATCAGAGCTTATTTTTGTATTTAAGAGTTGAAAGCTGCATGCAGCACACTTTTTTGTTATTTTTATATGGAAACTGTTCCTTTTTTACCTCTGGTCAGAACAGACCCTGAGCGCTGCCTCATATTCCCACCAACCCATGACACTGGATGCTGTGTGTGTGTTCACATCTGTCGAGCTTCATGTGATGATTGACCTTATTTAAGTGTTAAGTGGGGTAGAAGCGTCACTTGTCACATCAATCATGTCACAAGCGGACGTTCAATCCAGTCTGGGCTCAGGCTGACCACCTGAAGTACCTCATTTCCACCATTTGTCATTGGTTTGCTTCCCCCCACCACCACCTGATGAGAATTATTTAAGAATGACAGATTTTAACTGTAAAAAAATAACTGCATTTGATTTTTGTGTGTATGAGCAACTTTTTTCCCTCGGATGATATTGTAAATTGATGTAAAATAGTAAATGGGTGGTCTCTTTCCTCAGGCTTTTTTGGATTTATTAAGATTCTACTTTTCTCCATCAACTCAGGCTTTTTGTTGTTCTTTTCTGTACAATAGTTCTTTCATGACGATGCTTTCAGAATGTAACTTTTTTGCTAAAGGGAAACTTCTTACTATGTTTGATTCTAATGCTTCTCGTTAAATTGCTGAAGCTGCAAGAGCTGACTTTTGAAATCAGTCTGAAAAGTCCTGCTAGAACTTTGACTTGTTTTTTTTTCCTTTAGATTTTACAATGTAGGCAATAATATTCATAATAATGTCAATCTTCTATGCAGCCAAGTATATTTGTGGTGAACCACCCACCTGAATGAAGTCACTGTTACGGTTCACACTGTTGTGTTGTACATACGTTTCCTATATATTTCACAAGAGTGCATGGATTTTTATCAACTGTTTTTATATAGTTGTTAATGAAGCCATTAAAATCAATCACTGTACTCACTTGGAACAACTCTTTCAATGTTTTTCAACGTCCGTTAAGCTGTAAAACCGGTAGTAGATCTTCTTGGACCGCGTTATTTAACGCCATTATTTATGCTAACATTAGGAGCGTCCACAGTTGATTTTTATCGGCCCGTGGCACATTCCAACAGTGTCATTTAACAAGAAACGGCAAAAATGGAGGAAAAAAAGTAATGGAAGTTGAAATAGTCGAAGAAAAAAAAAAATACTAATAACGCATGCATCCATCCTTTTTCTTCCGCATGCCCGGACCACCTCACCAAAGACGCCTCTAGTAGGCTCCGCACTCGATGCCTGAGAAACCTCCGCTGGTTTCTCCCGAATGACTTGAGTCCCTCACCCTGTCTCTTATGGTGAGTCCAGCCACCCTACAGAGGACACTCATTTTGGTCGCTTGTGTCCGTGATCTTGCTTTCAGTCACTACCCAAAGCTCATGACCTTAGGTGAGGGGCGGAGCGTATATGTACCAGTAAATCGAGAGTTTTGCCTTGTTGCTCCCTCGATCCACCTGTTGTCACGCTCCAGCCTTCTCTCTATCCCGAGATACTTGAACTCCTCCACCTGGGGCAAGACCTCTCTCCCAACCGAGGTGCACCCTTTTCCTCAGATTTGAAGGCACTGAGTCTCACGCAGCAGCTTCACACTCAGCTGCGAACCAAGCTTGATGGGGCGATCAGGACCACATAATCTACAAATAGCGGAGATGTGATCCAAAGGTCTCCAAATGGATATCCTCTACACCTTGGCTGGCTCTACACATTCTGTCCAGAAAAATAATAAACAGAAGCTGTCTCTAGCACTCTTGAATAGATTTTCCCAGGGAACGTGAGGAGCGTGATCTCCCCTGTAGTTGGAACACACATTCCAGTCACCCTTCTTAAATCCAATCCAGACTTCCATGCAATGTTGAGTCAACCAAGAACAGTCCCACAACATCCAGAGCCTTGAGGACTTCAGGGTGAAACTCGTCCGCCCCCAGGGCTTTGCCACTGAGGAGTTTTGTGACTACCTCAGCCAATTTATTTACCAATTTATTATTTAAATACAAAATCTGACCATATTTAATTTAAAGATTCATATGACAAATTACATACAACTATTATTTTTAACATAATATTAATATATATGCATTTTTGTGTGTCCAGACTAGAGAAACAGCCTGTATATTTGTTATTGTTGAGAAAAGACGAAAACTACTACTACGTTTGCTATTAGTATTAGCCCTACTACTTACACTCTTTTTGATAGCTTCAATATCATTTCTATTATATTTTATGATTGGATTAAATATTGTATCATTACATTAATTAATTGATTTCAATCATTATTTAATAATTTAATGATTAATTTATTTGACTTCATATTTATTCAATGAGGACACGAAATACCATAGTCGAGACCCCAACAACCCATAATAACAGACTGATCATGACTCCAGGCCAGCAGGTGGCGATAATGGCCGTAAATGAACTGCTGGTAAGTAGTTAACCGCAACCACTGTCACGAAGAAGAATAAGGAGCCGAAGAAAAAGGGAGAAGTTAAATATAAGGTGACGTTTGTGTTGGTAAGCTATGGTTAATTACTTGTACGAAACAGTTCAATGAATACAGATAAAGGTGTATATACTAGCTAGTTACTAATTTTACGGTGTTCACAATGTTGACGGTAAATATAGATCTGCGGAGCGACTGTTAATAAAAACTTTAATTTAAGATAGTGTTCCTCGTGAGCAATGTTACATTACTCCCGCTCATATTTTGAGTTTTAGTTTGTCTATGAAGCTCAGCTTGAAGTGTCTTTTTCTAAGACTAACAATAGTGGGCATTTGGATGATTTATTTATTATTGAGTCCAGTTGTGCTATCAAAAAAAGCGTCCTAAAATAATAATTGTAGTACACTCATCATGATGATTTATTGTCGTCTTCAGGTCATGTGTTGGCTCATGGCTGTTTGACGTTCATTTGGAAAACCAGAATAGTACTAAAAAGAGGTAAGACTCCACAAAAAAGTCGATGACAATGTTAAGGTCAAAAGTAATTAAGAATAATCTATCTATAATCCTAACCATTTGATGATATAGATACAGTGAAATACAACAGTCCCAAATACTGTATGTCTCCATCATCCTATGCTTCCCACACTAGGGTGGCCATATTTTGATGAGCAATGAGATACTCAACTGATACTTGAAGTTTACTCAAGGATGCCTTATAATTTAAATTTATTTAAAGTACGGCTCCTCTGTATGGATAGAAAACTGTGTATTACCAAACACTATCTATAACCAAAGACACAAATTCCAAAGCAAGCCTCAGGGGATCAAATCTTTGGCTTTTTCTTTGGCTTTTTGCGGCTTTTTGGCAACAGTAATTCAAAAAGCCGCGCACACTGCAGTCTCTAGGGATTACGTCACATGCAGCATGAGTGCCCTGATGTTGTTCAATTTAATGTCCCAAGGAAAAACAATGAAAATCAGGACATTTTTGTCACAGGCCGGCCAAGACAGGACAGGACATGTCCTGGGAAAACAGGACGTTTTTTCACCCAAGTCTCCATCTCATAAAGCTTTTTTTCTGGTAGTTTGAGATATTCATTACATGCGGAATTGCACATGTACTGTGTATTATTTAATCAGATGGTCCAATATTTTAAATATAACTTGAACTAATACAGTCTTTCCCCTGTTACTGCCAACTTCATATATGAAGTGTCATTTAAAAAAAATATATATGTACATTACCAGTGACACTTTTGCGTACGTCCAAACATTTGACTAGCACTGTGAATGTACGTACACTTTGTAGAGAGGTATTTTATGCATATAATCTACGCGTGTGTGTTTTAATCTGCTCGTCTCTCTGTGCCACACAGGCTTGATGACAAGAGGGTTCACTCTTCATCTGTCTGTGTGCATTGGTTCTATAGTGGAAAGAACAGAGAGAGTGATCCCTCATCTTATTCAGCCTCTTTGTGGAGGCAGGGCTACCAATGAGTGGGTACAGAAGGTTAGCAGTTAGCTTCGTGAGTCAGCATACGATAACATGATTGACAGCACAGAAGCGATGGTTTCTGAGGCCACAGCTGACAGCCCCAGTGAGGGAATATTTCAGTTATAAACAGAATGAACAAGGTGAGCGCATGAACACTGACGACTGACACAGACAGTTTTCTCAACTGGGGATAAAAAACTACAGATGGAGTTGCCCTCCGGCAGTGGAGTCTTTGTCCCGACAGTCAACACTTACTGAGGTGTTTGGTCGGAAAATATAAACAAAACAGTGCAAAATGATGCACGCTCACAGACAGTGCTCGCTACATTGCAAAAGAAATATGGAAATGTATGCATATATGGCATACATACAGGCAACTTTTGTGTCAAGCTAATGTGGCTCACACAGGTACACTAACTTGAGTACCATCTAGTGGTTCAAATGTGAATTACACATCTCATGACGATAATGAAAACATTTTATAAAAAAAATTGTGTATAATATCGATTATCGACGATAATTTGTAGCACAGTTATCACCAGCAAAATGTGTTATCGTGACAGGCCTAGCTACATTTCAATGTCATGTTGATCTATCTGTTGGTTGATTTATTTTGAATCCATTGTGGGGTGTAGTACTGTAACGGCAAAAAATCATATAAAAACTATCACTGTACAATTACTTATGTACCTTACTGTGTTTATAACAACAAGACTGGGAACAAAATATGTTAAAATTGTGGTTACATTGAGATAGATCTGGGGTGTCCAGACTTTTTCCACCGAGGGCCACATTGTGAAAAATAAAAGGACTCAAGGGCCATTTTGATATTTTGTAAATCAACACGTAGATATGTAGAAGTTAATATATATTTCAAGAAAAAAACTGCATCTCCGCTTTGTAATATAGTTGACAAACCATATCATTACTATCAACTTGGCTCTTTGCTCTGTTTTCCCATTTTTGCTGTTTTTTTTAAAGTTCAAAATATTTCAACTTTCTTTTCAAATGATCTTTGTGCATTTTCATCTCAAAATATTACGACGTAATTCCTATCACATTTTGACTTTATTCCCATAATACTGTATTATAACTTTTTCCCCACGCTAATTTTTAAAAAATTACTTTGTCTTTTCCAAAAATAGCTTTTTTAAAAAAATATTTCACCTCTATGCTACTAAAATGACATTATGTTTCCTCATTATTTTTCCTCATCGCATTAAGAGTGGATGTCCAAAAGGAGTAGAAAGAAGCAAATCTTATTCAATCCTACCCACCATCCGTCCCACATCTATTGCAGTACATTTTTCCACTTCCTGTATTCTATATGTGATTTTTGAATCATGAGAGGGTGGCCAGCTCTTTGGAAGACTGGTGTCTTTGGAGGGCTTCGGTCTGTTGGAGAGCTGCTGCTTTCCCTTTTGCAGCAAAACACATAGTGTTCTGTGGCTCCTGTCTCTCAACTGGTAACAAAAGGAGACTTGAAATTGTGCTCTCAGCAACTTCCATCCATCCATCTTCTATGCTGCTTGTCCTGACTAGGGTCACGGGTATGCTGGAGCCTATCCCATTGGGCAAGAGGCAGGGTACACCCCGGACTGGTCGCCAGCCAATTACAGGGCACACATAGACAAACAATCATTCACTGCTCTCAGCAACTTTGCCTTTAAATTGAGTTTTTTGATATTCTTAGTTTGTGTTCTTCTGGTTGTTGAAAAATGGTAACTAAATACGTTATTAAATAAATAAGTCGTAAGAAATGTTATTTGTCATGATAAACAAAAAATTGCAGACGCAGCAGTGGCAGGACACAGCGGTGGCAGTCCCATGCAGCCCACAACCACAGCTTCAGAAAATCCTAAGGGAAACCCGGACACCCTTTTGGAAAAAATAACTGAAATCCATTGCTTCCCGTAACCACCACCAAGTTTCTTGTAACTCTTTGCTGGAATTTTGGGCCACTCTTTTTGGCCAACTGCTCCAGGTATCTCAAATTTCAAGGGTGGCTCTTTCTTCCCAACTGCTGTTTTGGTTGCGTCTGTTTTCATCACTAATTCGTTCCAAAAGGTTTGACAAAAACTGAAATGTATGCAAAAAGTTTCCCATAAGAAATAACATAAATCCAATGAATCCAATGTAGACCCTCAACAATATGACCAAAATATACTTCACAAAGAGTAATTCTAGTTTTTAGGGCTGTCAAAGTTAACGCGTTAATAATTAACGTTACTTAACGGAAGTTTCCTTTAACAGCACTATTTTTTTGACGTGCGATTAACGTGCACACCTGTTTGACCCTCGTCCGACGCTGTAGTTTGAGTAAGCAGCGGTGACTGTGGAGCTACAAACGGGAACAAATCATGAGCAGAAATGGACAAAGAAAATGGTATTTTGATTGGTAAATTTAGCCCCAAAGCCCTGGCAGACGGTTCCAACAACAAGACCAAAGTTATTTGTATCTACTATCGCTGGGATTTGAGTTATTATGGATTAGGTTGCCTGCCAGAGAAGAGAGACGTTACTGGAGCACTGCCAGTATTATTTTAAAATTTTCACTTATACAGTGGTATCTTGGCATACAAGTGTCTCAACTAATGAGCGTTTTTTTAGATGTGAGCCGTCTCTCGGCTGATTTTTTTGCTTTGAACTGAAAGCTAAAATTTGGGTTAAGAGCCGAGAACAGCTGTATTATTTTTTGCCAGTGTGACCATGGCTGAAGTCGAGAATGGATTAGCAGCATTAGCAGCCTAGCATTAGCAGCGCACGAGCTAGTGGGAAAGATTTTCATACGTACATTAAAGCGATCTAATTTCTCGTATTTATTATGTATTGTGTAAAACTGACAGGAACAGCATAAAATTAAAAGCAAGATATGAATACAGAGCCACCATCCACCAGCACCACCACTTCGTATTTCAGAGAGTTTGTGTACCACAGATATACACAATAGCACTTGATAAGGTAATCCGATCTTACCTTTGTGCATTCCCACATAGTATTTCAGCATTTTGGAGCAAATATGAGGTGAAATAAAAAGAGGAAAAATACAGTATAGTAGTCTATCTGTGCAGCGTGGGACAAGTTAGCACACGCAAGGTGGCGCGTTCAAGGACTGTCAAACAAAGTGGGACAAATCCCTGCTTCCATTAAACATTCAAAAACAGAGGAATTTCTAACTGTATATTATTTTTTAAATAAAATAATGGCCCATATTTCCAAACTTTATATCCCTTTACATACAATTTGATGTAGTTATCATTGTAGTTGCATATTGAATCATACCACAAAGAGATTCCTATCCCTGCATTTTAGAGATAAAAACTTATTTTTATCTGTGATTAAATGTGAATAATTTTGAGTTAACTATGGACAACATGTGGTTCATTGTAATTAAATATTTTAATCGATTGACTGCCCTAATAGTTTTACATGCATAAAACAATGGAAAATAACTATAAATGACAAATGAAATGGCTAAATGGTTTCATTGTTGTCCGTTACAAAGTTAATTTGAAGGTGTACAGTTAGAGCTGTATACTTGCTCACTTCAACTGTATTGTAAACTTGAGCTGCAGGTCCAATCATCATCACACACACTGGCCTGCCCTACATTCTGTTAGGTGTCTCCCTTGTGCATGTTTGTGCCCCCCATATCTGTAAACCTAGATGAAACACTGATCTGTGTCAGCACAAGAATAATGTTGTCTGGAGAATAATTTGATATTGTGTTACAGTGCACCATGCCAAATTCTCGTGCGGCCTCACAAACCCCGGGCAAGATGCGGGAAAAACCACAGAAGTCTTCCATCACCAGTCGCTTCAAAGAAATTCACATCAGTGAAGAAGTCAAAATTTCAATCAACCTCGCTCTGGAAAGGTTTCGTTTCAGTGAGCAGAAAGGTATCGTTGACAGTGTTTGACATTGTTGCATAAAACAAGTGTGTCATCAGAATGTACTTCTCTATTTTCTCCTCTCAACAAATAGAGATGGAGTTTCCCTCCTCGCTTACCTCAACTGAGAGGGCTTTCATTCACCGTACGGCACAGACTCTGGGGTACATTTCAAAAAGCAAAGGGTAAGTAAAGTTGGCTTGAAGTCAATGTGTAGCTGTTGAACTATACAGTTTACTTTGTGCTAATAAAGTAAAACAATCTTTTTAAAGTCTAATGCCTTGTTTACACTTGCACGCATTTTGTCCCCTCATTGTTATGCAGTTTTGGGTGCCTCTGGTGTGCCAGTGAGTAAATTGGTGGTAAACGGGTGTGAAGTACAGTATGTGCAAAATGTGCAGGGCTGCGTGCCAGTGCGCAAAGAAAATGTTTCAATGTAAAAATTTGTGTGACGCATAATTTCCATGAACTCGTCGTGAATGCACCACAACCTATACGTAAACAATGCGGGCCATGCGTCTTGGAATTGAGAATTTCCCCCCGACTTGCTCCAAGACTGTACCCTCTTAAATCTTCCTTGTGAATTTCTGTTAAGTCATCATAATGCCCAAAGCGATGTCTTCCCTCTCTCACACTGTCTGTGCCTTCTTTTTTCTAGTTTATGTCTTCGTCCTGCTCTTTCCACATTCTCTTTCTGCAGCTGAGACTTGCCTTACTTTTCTGCCTCGAGAGCTTCTTCTCTGGAATTCAACATCTTGTAGATCCCTTGCAAAAAGAGGAATTGATGAAGCTGGGGTGATGCTTGCTGTTGCGTGGCGTCACGTGGGACACAGCGGGACCAAATAATCCCACGACCACTTCACGGATGCAGGAAGTGGTGGTGACAATGCATGAGGGAACAGTGCGCGTCGCACTACTATTGTCGTGCACTAGATGTAAACAGTATTTGACAAGGTGTAAATAAGTAATCCAGGAGCGTGGTCATTTCGTGCCAATACACACCATTTTCGGTCACGAATTGCCTGTGAAGAGCAAAGTTTGCGCTTTTTACAGTAGGTGTGCCACAAATAAATAAACGACATGCATTGCCACGGCAAATTGCGGGACAATGGCAAAATACGTGCTTAATCCACAGTTACATCTGGTGTGTGCGTGTGTGTGTGTGTGTGTGTGTGTGTGTGTGTGTGTGTGTGTGTGTGTGTGTTAAGGGATGTGGGTGGTGGTGGTGTTGGTGGTGGTGTGGCTGGTCAACAGGGATACAAACTTGTGCATACATGCACTAAGCACCCCCTAATATAATAGTAGGGCAAACACTGATATCTATATATTGGTGTTTTTGTTTTTTAGGAAAGGACCACATCGCTTCCTCACCATCAGGAAAAAGAATAATCTAGACGGTCGTCGGTCCACCATGCCCCTGACACTCTCCCAAAACTCCTTACATGCCATCTGCAGTCTGCTTCAGAGGTTCCCTTTGACCAGTAAAATGTGTGAAGAATTGCAGGCCAGCAACAAAAGCAAACTGGCTGCACAGTCTGGTGAGTTTAAAATGAAAATGGTGTTGCCAGCAATCAAAGTCACCAAAGGTATCATCATAAAAGGCAGCAATGCAGAAATAAACCCATAAATCACATTGAAAACACTGAGCAAATAGCTGTGGTCAGTCCCTTTTCAACCAACCAAATTCACTTCTGTTTTGGTATAGATAACATACATGGTGGTCCTCGGTTTGAAGACGTGGTTACAAGCGTGCTCCCATAAATTAACGAAAAACTTAATATTGGTCCGTAAACACGAGACTCGTTCACACTGGCAGAAGAATATGCGCCACATCCAGCACAAGAATGCAGTGCGTGCCTGTGCAGGCACACTTTTACACTTCATTAGAGGGCTGGGTGATATGGCAAAAAAAATGATTGCAGTAGGTTTTTTCATATTGTACGATCTTGATTATTATCATGCTTATTATCATGCCAGTTTTTAAGTATCTGTACTAAAAACTAAAGAAACTCGAGATTAGTCCAAAATTGTACTTGTATTAACATACAAAATAAAATAAAGCAAATTAAATTGTTTGCTACTTTGGTCCAGTGGTCACACACACTTAGCCATCTGACCCAGTTTTCCCATTTGACAAAAAAAAAAAACTATCCTAAATTCTGGTGTATAAGCCGCACGTGTCTATGTCATAAAATGACATACTGTGGCACGCGCAAGTCCGTGAGGACCAGGCAGATTTTATTTGACAGGAGCCAATCATGAGCTATGACGACCTTGTCAAACCATTGGAAATTGCAGGAGGTCATTATTAAATAACAGTCTGACTCACGGTTTCATCTTACAAACAACAATAAACTCATCACACAGCAACTTAACACTCAAAACATACATAGGAAATGTACATTACATGTACCAATAACAAACAGCAGCTACTTTAACATCTACCCAGAATGCATTACTGCCAGAAGAGCAGTTCATTGGAGGACAAGCAATATAGATAGATTGTACTGCAATCCTGCCTCTGTCCGCCAGAGGAGCTCGGAGTACAGAGCCCTATGTCATTGCAGCGCCCCAATGAATGTGTTGCTCAGACGCAATGCCTTATGGGAAAACTTTAAAATGTTGGCTTTCTTTCATTTAAACTTGTATTGGTACATGTTTGCATATTTCTGAGTTATACTTTTGGAGTGTTAAGTTACTGTGTGATGAATTTAGTGTTCTCAGTAAGATGAGTCAGGATGTTATGTTGTTATGCTGTCATATATATACTGCAATACTCCTGCAATTTCCAATGCGTTGGCATGCTCGCTGTGAGTGCACGTGATTGGCTCCTGCCAAAGAAAGAGCTACAGTATTTCCATAATCAGTAGAAGTTCTCAGTAAAGGAGATGTCACAAGATTAGAATTTAGCCATAGATTAGCCGCACTGCTGTATAAGCTGCAGGGTTCAAAGTTTGAGAAAAAATACAGGCTTGTACACCGGAATTTACAGCACACATCGAAATGCAGACCCAACAAATTATCAAGAAGTCCGAAAGGAGACTGTACTTCCTGAGAAGACTGAGGAAATTTGGCATGCCCACCAAAATCCTGAGTTGCTTTGTGAAAGTGTCCTTACCGCCTCCATCACTGTTTGGTAACTGTACAACACGTGATAGGAAGGCACTCCAGCGGGTGATCAAGACCTCACAGAACATTGTTGGGGCAGCCCTCCCCTCATTGCAAGACATTTATAAAACTAGAGTCCTGCAAAGAACAAACAACCTCATCAAGGACAGCACACATCCACAACACTCATTATTCACACTCCTACCGTCAGGCAGACGCAACAGGAGTTTGAAGTCCAGGACCACAAGACTGGCGAACAGTTTTTACCCACAGGACATCAGGCTTCTCAACGAAGCACGCACACACGCCGCACGCAACACACGCACACACTCATAGCATTATATATTTATTTGTTTATGTATTTAATTATTTATTTACACTAGGTCCCCAACTTGCGAACACTCGCGAATACGAACACAATCCGACTGGTCTATATTTTATTTTATTATCGCTCAATCAGTATTTATACTGCTACTGTACATGCTTGACCAGTAGAGGGCACTGTGACACTGCTGATGAAGCCTTAGAGCTAATGAGACCAACACAGGAAGAGTTAGACGCTGGGGAGATACAGTGTAAAGCTAAATGGAAAGCTAAATTGTACAACCCGGACAGAGCGTGTGATTAAAGTTTATGAAGAGTTAATAGGCCTGCTTAATTCTACACCACCCACAGAACACTACCTCTTTTAGAAGAGTCTAACGACGACGACGACTTGTCCTTTTTTTCAATATCTCCTCCTCCACAACGACGTATGCTCAGCCACTCCTCTTCAAAGGTAAATAACATTTATCATTACGTATTTTTATATCACTTTTATTATTGTTTTTTTCATTAATTATCCTCGTTTAATATTACTACTGCATCCAAACTCATATTTACATACATACACATATACTGTATATGTATACATGTACATGTATGTCAGGGAAATCCTTCCAGATAACCAAGACAAGTACTGGACTGTATAACTACTCAAAGAAACAGACTCAACCACGCCAAGATTGTCTTACTCGCGAGGAGAACCGGAGGGACGCACCAGAGTTGTATCCCATACCGCTCTGGATACGCTCTCCGAAAAACCTCTGTCTTTATTTGCTATTGGGCGTTCCCTAGTTACATTAGAGTTCAGCTTCTCAAGGAAGGGGCCTACTACAGCTGAACTCTGTGTCTCTAGCTATGTGTGTGCGTCAGTGTAGTGATATCATACATGTGTGGTTTAATTAATTTTCTAACATCACAGACTGTGAAGAGGAGCAAAAGACCTTGAGCACCTCAACCTCCTCCATGTCTCTGAGTTCCACAAGACTGATCCCTTTGATTCCCCTCACAGGGCCTGCTTACTCCCTTCTATGCACAAGAGTACAACAATAATATATTTATAAAGTGGGCGATAACGTATATACAATGTAGATTTCTCTAACAAGGCTCTCTTTTGAACTGATGCTGCAAATTGCAGCTGCTCTCGTTCATGGTCACATCACATTCTCACACGTGAAAACGTGTGAGCGTTTATTACATTTTCATAACAAAACCTTCACGGCAATAGAAACACATTCTTTCACAATGTAGTACCTATATCATTGGTAATATTACCTTTTCTCCTACTTAAAAACGATTCAACATAAGAACGGTTGGCTGGAACCAATTGTGTTCGTTAGTTGGGGACTTAGTGTATTTGTATTAATGTCTCTTCCGTTGTTGTTGCTTAATTTATTGGTATTAATGTTTCTTCTGTTCTTATTCATTTTCTTGTGTTTTCTTTCATTCTTTTTTGGGAGAATGAACAGAACAATTTCATTGCATAGTATAACTACTTGTTTTACTGTGCATATGACAATAAACCTCTTGAATCTCTTGAATCTTGATATGGACCAAAACTCATGTCACGATATATTTAGGTTGAATATTGATATACGATATGTATCCTTATATTTTTTCCATAAAAAGTGAGTTTAGACAAAATCAAAGCCAAATATGCGTGTCAAAGTTGTTAAATTAAAATAAATGCTTAATTCGAGGATGTTTTTTGAAATTTTAAAGCTTCATGCAAGATGAACATTAAAAACATCTTATCTAAAAGTAGCTGCTAAAATAAGTAGGCCATTCTCTTTTTGAAATAAACATAGAAAAAGTCAAATATAATCTTTTTTTTTAGAACAAACCTTTAGCTAAGCTCAAATCCTCACCTAATAACAAAAGCACAAAATAACAAAATACGAAGGAGTGCCCGGTTTAAGAGGAAATTTTAAAATTTCAGCAACTCAAAAATACTTTAAATTGAACAGTAGTATTTTTTAGGTAAACATTTTTAGAAGACACAAGCATGTCCGTATTTTGTACCTGGAACAGCAACCTGTCAATTGTATCAGGCTCAGCAAATGTCTGTCTAACTTCCTGGTACATTTGTGGTTGAGCTTGTCGTGCTAAATAATTGTCACTGCAAAGCTTGCGGACATCGCAAGTCCATCGTTTTCAGCAGATTTTTACATCACTTTTTTCCAGTATTGCAACGAGGACCATATCTTTAGCAATGTAATAGGACACCTCTATCTTTATAATAGCACACCTCTTTGCTTTTCCTTTCATGAGGAATGCAACAGGAAAAACAAGCAAGCATTGAGCTATGTGTTGTGTATTTATTAGTGTATATTATCATGAGTGGTTTATTTGGTACCAAAAATAGTCAATAATATCGTTTAGTGTCAATTTGTGTGACAATAAACATTTCAAAACGCAAATGCATTGTTTTGTGACTCGGTTAAATAAAAAAAATTGTCCAGTCGTTTATTTTTTATTCTACTTAAAAAAAAAATACTGTTCAAATCTTGTCTTGTCTTGTAGGCCCAATCTCGTCTATGTGTTTTGGGTGTCCCCCTGCTAATTAGCATTTGTCTCTGGAGGCACTGCACACACTTCCACGACTGTCGTGCAAAGGATTTTAAATGTACCGTTTTTACCTAAATGACTAAGACAACTCAGTAGCTGGATTTGTTTTTCCAGGATAGAAAAGTGATAAAAGTGATTTGCTTTGGACTGATCAGTGCTCAGAACAATGGGAAAGTCCAAGGAAAAGTCAGGTGACATTTTGATCAAAATGTCTAATAATCCTCTTGTCTTCCTTTAGACAACTGCGCTGACACAAGCAGGCCAAACTGCCTGATCAGCAGTGTTTCTGTGGTACCCCCGCGAAGGAGGCCATCGGAATTTGACATTTTCAGACGATCTCTGCCTGTGTGTGAACATGAAGAAGAGATAGTCAGGCTTGTTAGAGAGAACAGGGTGGTGCTGGTGTTAGGAGAGACCGGTTCTGGAAAAACAACCCAGGTGAGAGAAGACAAAGTTTCAACTATGTTTTCTGATATTGCATTGGACATTAGAAGCATTTGGATAGTATCATTGGGCTTCACATAACTGGCCATCACACATTTGCAAAAGGTGAGTGGCACAACATGAAAAGCAAAACGAAAATGTTTAGCATTACAAAAGAACTTCCTCTGTCGCTTTTAATAACAAACGAAACTGAACCGCCAGTGAGCGGGGGAGAGCCCCAGTGCAGCACTAGCTGCTCATTGAGAAGAGCGATACATGCTTTCACGTCAGTCATCAAAAGTCTCTTCACTAGTTGCTTTTTTGAGAAACAATATCTAGAGGGGTCTGATTACTTGCCAAGTATTGCCACAAAGTCGCTTTTGTTGGATTAGGGACCTGACTCACAAAGTTTTGCCACAAAAGCCAAACAATATTCTTGGTCATGCTGTGTAAAAAATAAGTAAATTCAACAATGGTTTGGATGCATTATTTTTAATGCTTTGAAGAACTATTTTCGTAACCATATTCAATTCCACTAATTCATGTTTGTAACAAAAGTTTATTATTAAGAAAAAATATCCCTACTTTCAATATTAGTGCAGACCTGTCAACATGTATGAATTTTTCATACACAGCATATAATTTGACACTTAAATACACTTGCATGCTTCACTGCTCTCCGTTTGGTTTCGTTTCACTGGTTTCAGTTTCAAGTTCAATCTGTACAGTATAGATAAATAAATTACATTATCAGTTTCTCAATAGTATTTGAAATCGGTGGGGTACGAAAACGTTTCTGTCCCCCAGTGGGGGCATGACAGAAAATGATTGACAACCACTGCCATAAAGCAATGGCAAAACATGCAGCAACAACACTGTTACAGGGCTCACTTCCTGTTCTCCAAAATACAATTCTGCACTCACCGACATGCAACGATGTGCCACATATATTATTAAAAAAATAATATCAACAATTGGGACACTGGGCTTACACCACTGAGATTCATGTGAAAGTTTTTGTAAACTTACCGTTTACTTGTTGCCATAAGTTTATGATCAGCGTTGAGTTAGGTAATTAATATCTCCAACATTTCTACATTTCATTTTCTATACTTTAAATATACCACGCTATTAATACTCCACAGAGAGTGAGCAATGGGGAGAGAGTATAGTGGTAATTCATACCAATACTCATATATTTGAGCCTGTGTGTATACTTGTGACGCATGTGGATAAGACAAAAACCTGAACCAATTGCTCCCAGTTCTGGTTTTAATGAATGGATGAATGTGATGTTCATGCCCATGGTGAGAGTATGTAAAAGTCTGACCACATCATATCTGCTGGATGTAAATGTTTCTGCGTGTTGGTCAGATTCCACAGTTTCTGCTGGATGACTGCAGCAAGAAAGGAGAACCCTGCAGAATTTTCTGTACTCAGCCAAGACGCCTGGCTGCCATCACAGTCGCTGAGAGAGTGGCAGCCGAGATGGGAGAGGCAGTTGGCCATACTGTCGGCTATCAAATCAGACTACAGAGCAGGTAAATAAGGTGGAACCTAATATTCGTATTTTTAACTGGAATAAATTGTATCCCACCAGGGTGAACCATAGTGGTAGGGCTAGAAATGTCAGGGTTCCTCACAATACGATAAGATTTGCGATAGATGGCTCACAATATCGATAATATCTCGATACGGCAATCAGGTCAAACAAACAAACAAACAAAAAATGTAATAGTTTACATTTTGTATAAACAACAATATTGCAAAAACAATGAGACTGTTTTAGTGCCGCATAACTGTAAGCATGTGGCATATATATATATATTTGGATCTCATAAAATATATTTTGTAATTGAATGTATATTTGTGTTTGTAAAAATTAAGGAATTGACCAATAGGTTTATCAGAAATTGACCCAGGAGAAGTCAGAAGTCAGGCAGAAGGAACGTTGCAGCATCTGCAGGAATGCGGTGGCTGTACTGGACCGTCATGGTAAAGAGTGAGCACAGCCAGAAGGCAAAGCTCTCAATTTAGCGGTTGATCTACGTTCCTACCCTCACCTATGGCCATGAGCTTTGGGTAGTGACTGAAAGAGCAAGATTGTGGATGCAAGTTTCCTCTGCAGTGTGGCCGGACTCAACCCAATCTGGAAGAAGCTCAGAGTAGAACTCGCATGGCCAGCAATCAGTTGAGGTGGCTTGGTCATCGAGTCCGGATGCCTCCTGGACGCCTCTCTGGTGAGGTGTTCCGGGATGAGGATGGGTATTGTTTCCATTTGAGCTGATATGGGTGCCAGTACTTTTGGAACAGCGCCAGTGCTTAAACGGTGCGTGAACTGAGTCGCCAATTAATTAACCTAACATGCAGAATGTGGGAGGAAACCGGAATACCTGGAGAAAACGCACACATGCACGGGGAGAAAATGCAAACTCCACACAGAGATGCCGAAGCGGAGATTCGAACCCAGATCCTCCCGATCTCCTGACTGTGTGGCCAACATGCTAACCACTCAGCTACTGTGCAGCCCTCATATATCACATATATAAAATAAATCATATAAACAGTATTATCACAGCAAAACCAGCAGCAGTGGGAATGTGCCAAACTCAACCTGCTTGTGTTGCTGCTTGCGATGAAGGATTTTGATACGGCAACATGTCTGTGCAGTGTTTGGGCCCATGATTGCCCTACATTCTCATCATTTTACAGTTGCACTTATTGCATCCCTTGCATGCTCACTACACAGAGCTCTGTTTTGGTAGAGTGATGACTAGACCTGTCTCGATAACAAATTTTGCTGGAAGATATTTGTCCTACAAATTATTGTCGATAATCGATATCATTGACCAATGTTTTTTGGACTGATTCTCACTTAGATAGCATCTGTAGCATCTCTCCAACAACTAGTGGCAATTTGATTTCTGTCTGCAGCTAGATTCCAACCAAGACCCTCCTATTCCAAAGTCTTTGGACTGAGCTACTGCCACCCCAACTTGTTTATTTTATAGCTGTCAAGAAAAAAGCAATCACCTAAAATTCAGATTACATTTTGGATATTAAATAAATACAATTCATAATAATTATACAAAATGAGTAAAAAATATGCACTCAGCTTTTTGAAAAACTTCTTGACTCTTTACCATGAATCTTCAGGGTTTCTTCTTGAATGACTCTTTACCATGAATCTTCAGGGTTTCTTCTTGAATGACTCTTTACCATCAATCTTGAGGGTTTCTTCTTGAATGACTCTTTACCATCAATCTTTAGGGTTTCTCCAAAGACACTGTTGACCTTCTGCACCATTGGAGTATTCCTCAGGACACTGATGGCTGGAAATATCCACATGACAACTGTCACACATGTCATTGTGGTGAGCAAATAATGTACAATTTTATATTCTGCACTATTTTGAATTGGCTATTTTTGTTCCTGCATTAATCAGTTTTCTGATTAAACCAACCTTTCTCTGTTTTCTAAGGATGAGGTGCATGAGCGTGATGGTCTGACTGACTTCCTGCTAACGAAGATGCTTGATGTGCTTCAGGAAATCCCCACATTAAAACTTATCCTTTCCAGTGCCTCACTGGATGTTGACTTGTTCCTCAAATACTTTGGTGCTTGGTCGTGCCCTGTTGTCCATCGTAAGTACTTCTTCCTATTTACTATTTTGTGCAAAGCAAAATTTCTTTTTATTTTTATTTAGCTGGTCTAGTGGTGTAACGATACGCTATGGTCTCGGCTCGGTATGTACTTTGGTTTTAGGGTCATGTTCGGTTCATTTTAGGTGCAATAAGACTGCTTAGTTTTTTTATGTAAAAAGCTTTAATTATTTATAAAATTAAACATTAAAAACAGCCAACTGCTTGCAGGTCATTCTCCAGTAAACAAGACGAAAGCATTTAAAGCAGAGCAGTTCATTTTTGGGACTTTGCAGGTCGGTCCCGAAAATATTACGAAAAATAAATGCATCACATTAGTGCCCACCCCTTGTGGGTGGACCGCTGAATATGCCCGAAAAAATGTCGCACATTTCTTCTGAAACAAACAAAAACCTCTGTTACTATAAAAGCACGGGTGTCCAAACTGCGACCCAGAGGCCATTAGCGGACTGTGTCTTTTTTTTTTCTTGGTCCACTGCACAAAGTAGGAATAAAATTAAACAACAATAGGCACATTGTACAAAAGAAAAAAAATGCCGACAATCTCAAACAAGCAGAAGAAGACAAGGGCAAGTTTGGATTAGAATTTATGGATAAGATAAGCTGGGAACATAAAAAGGGAGTTGTAACATTTAATAACATTGAACATATTAACATATATGATGGGAGAAACTTCTGGCTCTGGTGTGCAAAAATAAAAACTGCTGACAAAAGTTTTAAATTAATTTGCAGATTGTAAGGCTGTATTTTCATTTACGCTTTACTTACATTTTATTGACGGTTTGTTCAAGAAAATATAAAATAAAATGTATTATTAATTAGAATTTTTCATCCCCCCATAAAAAAAACATATTTTGTATTAATATTTTTGGCTTTCTGGTACGGATTAATCAGATTTACATTATTTCTTCTGGGAAAAATTGATTCAGTTCCATTTTGGTTAGAGTCAGACCTTCTGGAACAGAATAATGACGCTAATAAAGTTTCTACTATACACATGACTGATATGAGTCTTGAGTATAACCTAATCTAAATTTTTGCCCCCTGGCAGCACAGAAGCAACATTTGTTAAGACTAATGACTTGGTGCTTATTTCTAGTTTTGGGACAAGTTTACCAGTCAATGTGCCTCATTTCAGGAGCGTATTTAAAATATTACCAAATTAAACTGTAATCAGTGACAGTTAGGGGTGTCACAAGATCTTGCGTCATTAAAACATGACAAGATTTCTTGTTTAGAAAAAAATGTCTCGTGGGCACTTGGCCTGGGACTATAATAAATTAATCAATCAGACAATAAATGAAAATAAACCTGATAATTTTGCCGGCCTCAATATATTGCCGTGTGCATGTGTGTTTGTTTTCCTCGTCACCCGCCCCCAAACAGGCAGGAAGAGGGGTCCCTCTGTGCTTTGGGTTCAGCACCTTGGTGCATCTGTTCCATAGAACAACAGCATGAACAGAGTGAGCCCTCTTGTGAGCCACACAGTCTCTTTGTCTTGGTGGGTGGAGGCGGGGCCGCTAGCATACACACAGACATATTAGAAATGAAATTAGTAGATTGCAATATATTGTCATATATTTTTTATGATTTTTTTTATTGTACTTTTCTTAAAAGTAATGTCTCGTCTCTTTCTCATAGACCAAATCTCTTGTATCGCGTCGTCTCGTGAACTGATATGACCTTTGCTTTTTATAGTCAAAGGAAGACAGTTTGAAGTGAAGCAACTCTTTCTGGAGGACATTCTGAGGCTGACTGATTTTAACAAGGAAATGGAGAAGTGTAAGGAGGACTCCCACAGAAGTATGAAGATTTATTCCAAGTACTGAATAAATGCTGAATATTTTACTGTTAAACATTGTCCTAAGCACCTTACTGTTAATTCAACCTCTCAGAAGACGACAAGCAGAACCTTTTGACAAAGTGGTGTAAAGTAGTGGAGAAGAGTGGTGTTGAAGAAGTACAGAACACACATGTGGTGTCCTCTGGTTTGCTTGGGAGCAGCAATGTTTTGGACTCAGAGGAAGGGGATGGCACCATCAACACACTGGTAACCTACTCACCAACACACTTCTGACAAATACTGTACATATATTTTTCAAGGTCCTAGTACTGTATATTAGGGATGGCTCATTACCACTTTTTCATGTCTGATACCGATACCACAACATTGTGGTTGTGGTTAGCATGTTGGCCAAACAGTCAGGAGACCAGGAAGGCCTGGGTTTGAATCTCCGCTTGAGCATGTCTGTGTGGAGTTTGCATGTTCTCCCCGTGCGTGGCTTTTCTCTGGTTTCCTCCCACATTCCAAAAACATGCAAGTTAGGTTAATTGGCGACTCTAAATTGTCCATAGGTATGAATGTGAGTGTGAATGATTGTTTGTTTATATGTGCCCTGCGATTAGCTGGCGACCAGTCCAGGGTGTACCCTGGCCTCTCACCCGAAGTCAGCTGGGATAGGCCAACCCTAATGAGGATAAGCGGTATAGAAGGTGGATGGATGTATGTCTGCCGATTCCAACTTCCTTGTTTGTTATCGCTAGGCCTGTCCAATAACAAATTTTGCTGGTCGATAGTTGTGCTGTAAATTAGCGTTGATAATCAGTAATATTGACTTTTATTTTTTCATTAATTATCTTGAGAGGTGTGATTCATTTGAACCACTAGATGGTACTCAAGCATAGTGTACCTGTGGGCGGTTGCCTATTGTGACGCTCACGAGTCGGTGGGGAAGAGGTAACTCTTTATTTCTTCAAGCAGACTAACAACACAGCTCACAATGAACTTCTCAACCCCATTGAAATCGCGGGAGGTCACCACTTCACATACCAGTCCTACTCATGTCGTCATAAAAGAGCTAAAACATCACATAGCAACGCAATAGGTGGATAACAACAAGACACTACCAATGAATAATGCAGAAAAATAACCAACTATCTGAGCTCTAAGCATGTACTTAGCAGCCATTTAGAAAAACAGTACAGGAAAGCACGCTGGGAAACAGGAAGTGCTCCCGGCGACGCTACGCTGTATACACCCTGTCTCTGTTATGAAAAAAAACAACAACACACCAATAAAACCTACACACACGTAGTTATGTAGTGTATTGTTAAACTAATGTAGGGGGTCATATTTGAGCTGGACTACATATCTGCAGCGGCGGAGTAAAATGCAATGTTGCTGATTGTCCTTCAACACGTCTTCTTTCAATCAGTTATACAGTTTAGGAATTGCTGTTTGTTACATGTGCATGTACGTTCATGTACGTTCATGTACGTTCTCCCATTGTGCCAAACACAATACTGACACTCAAGCATAATGCCTGCCACAAAACAGGCGGGCATAATATCGAAAATATTTATTACAACAACAGAAAATCTGAAAAATAAGCACCACAACAATATGGAAACGGTGTATTCCATGGGTAGTAGCTCTGGGAGGGAGTTTTGTTGTGGTAATTTCACTTCCTCCTCCTTCTTTTGTCTCTGACTGGTTTCAGTAACGAAAAATGTAAAATAGGATAAATATTCAATAAAACATTCGAGCACCAATATAACACAGGAAATATGCCTTTTAATGTTATTTTTCACATGTGTTTTGGTGTCATGAGCACTTTGAGTCTGCTACGAATGGAGGCTATGCTAAGGATCCTCTGCACATTTGATGGAAGTGCACAGAGAAATGTCGTTGCTGTGACTGCCAAGCAGGGCAGTCTAGTTTGTTTTTTTGGTGTTGAAAGCGGATGCCCCTTGAAACACTGGTGTTACACAAATTACACTCACACTTAAATTTTTTTTTTATTGTTTTACAGCTGACATGACAACCGCGCTATGCGTAATTGACTCACGCTGCAACTGTGTTAGCTAGTTACTGTGCTGCCATCGTTATAGCCTCTGCATCCCTGATTACGGCATGTAGCAAAATGTTAAACTGAACATTTACCTGATAGTTTGGGATTTTGGATCAGATTAGAGGGTTTAGTTGTTTTTTTTTTGTTTTACGATATCCAATCTTTTGAATTTGGCCAGTATTGGACTGACACCAATCCCGACCATCCCTACTGTATGCAGTCGTACCTCGTCACATTGCAAAATTTGTGGCTTCACTCTATCACACTTTTTCAAAAATATATTAATTTAATAAATCATGCTGTATACATACAGTAATGTGAAAAAATTAGGACACCCCATTAAATATTCAGTTATTTATGAAGAAATGTTCACATATCAATGTCTGATCTTGTTTTTCTTTGTCTCTGGAAAAGAAAGTGATTTAATTGCAGGTAAACAACAAAAATTAACATTGTTTTACTCATTAAACAAAATATATCAACAAAAATGCATATTCTAACTGAGGAAAAGGTTAGGACACCCCACCACCTAATTGCTAGTGTTACCCCCTTTGGCTGAAATAACTTCAGTGAGACGCTTTTTGTAGCCATCTACCAGTCTTTGACATCGGTCTGAAGAAAGTTTGCCCCACTCCTCAACGCAGAATATTTTCAGCTGTGAGATGTTTGAGGGGTTTCTTGCATGTACAGCCCGTTTCAAGTCACCCCACAGCATCTCAATGGGATTAAGATCTGGGCTTTGACTCGGCCATTCCAGGACTCTCCATTTCTTCCTTTTCAGCCAGTCCTTGGTGGATTTACTGGTATGTTTTGTGTCACTGTCATGTTGCAGGGTCCAGTTTCGCTTTAGCTTTCATTTTTTCACAGATGATCTCACATGTTCCTCAAGCACCCTCTGATACACGATAGAATTCATGGTGGATTCTATGATGGTGAGCTGGCCAGGTCCTCCTGCAGCAAAGCATCTCCAAACCATGACACTTCCACCTCTATGCTTCACAGTTGGTATGAGGTTCTTTTCCTGGAATGCTGTATTGGGTTTACGCCAAACATGTCCTCTGTGCTGGTGTCCAAATAATTCAATTTTAGATTCATCTGTCCAAAGAACATTATTCCAGAAGTCCTGGTCTTTGTCTACATTCACTCTGGCAAACTTCAGTCTGGCCTTCATGTTCTTCTTGGAGAGCAAAGGTTTCCTCCTTGCACACCTCCCAAGAAGGTTAAACTTGTGAAGTCTCTTTCTGATTGTAGAGGCATGCACTTTCACATCAACAGTAGCAAGAGCCTGCTGTAGGTCCCGTGATGACATTTTAGGGTTTTCGGAGACTTCTTTTAGCATCTTGCGGTCTGCTCTCGGGTGAACTTGCTTGGACGGCCAGACCTGGGCATGTTGGCAGTTGTTTTGAATGTCCTCCACTTGTAGACTATTTTCCGGACAGTGGAATGGCTGATTTTATATTCTTTTGAGATCTTTTTAAATCCCTTACCAGACTCATAAGCGTTTACAATCTTCTTTCTGAAGGCCTCAGACAGCTCCTTTGATCTCACCGTGGTGTTTTCTCTCACTTCAACAGTCATGGGCACACCAAACTAAATGTGAGGTTTAAATAAGGCAAGCCTCCTTCAAAACACTGGGTAATGATGTTCCAATCATGTGCACCTGATCTGATACACTTGTGTGTGATTTTAGCCATTTTAAGTGGGATTGAATGTGGGGGTGTCCTAATTTATTCCTCAACACAAATTGCATTTATTTAAAATTACATTTTACAGAAAGTTATAAAAAATCGTTTTTTTAGTTTTATTTGTTTAGTTCTATTACTTGAATCTCTCAAGATTGTTAAAATTGATATTAAATATCCATATGACCAAATATATTAGAAAACACACAGGCTTCCTTAGGGTGTCCTAATTTTTTCACATGACTGTATTTAACCACTTACTTTTTGCTTTTGTCTCCTGTGACAGAATGTGAATGGCTCAGAGCAGTTGGAGCCATGGCTGCTAAGAGAGATGGATGCCTGCATTTCTAACATTTTCATCAATGATGACCAGGAAGCTTTTATTCAACTTTTCCACCTCATTCTCACTGAAAATGTTAATGGTAGGACGATCAGGCCTGTTGTGCTGTATGAATATCTTAATGAATTGTATACAAATAGAAAACAAATAATGGATGCCAGTGTACATATACTTTGTATATGTTTGCTGGGAAGGAAGTCTTTACAATTAGTTCCACTGCTTTGCTATGCAAATAGCTTTGGCTTTGCTATGCAAATAAATTTAAATATTAGTCAATGACAACACAGCTGAACACAAAATGCAGTTTTTAAATGAAACTTTTCATTATTAAGGGAGAAAAAAATCCAAACCTACATGGCCCTATGTGAAAAACAGATTGCCCTCCTTCCCCCATTTCTAGCCATTTCTTTTTTTTTTTTTTCTCCTGTCCTGTCCAGCCTTTAAGGCAGATAGAATTGTAGATCTAAATGCCCTCAAGTGCTCAACAGATTTACTCTGCCAGGGAGAAGTGTGATATACACTTCCGCTGTTATACAGAATTTATTTGACTTGGATGCTTGTTATTATGCAAATTTGGATCGGCCGGACCAGAGCAGGAGGGGACAGAGAAGAAGAGAAAAGAAAACAGAGGAGGGGTGTGCGGGGATAAGAGAGGGACAAAAAAAAAAAGAAAAAAAGACAGACAAGGACAACAGCAGCAACAACAGTTGTGACAACAACAACAGAAACATACAGGACTACATCAGCAAATGGCTGTGATGACTATAAAGACCATGATGGAAAGGACAAGATAATATCAACAACCACAATGATAATACTGCATTGAAACAGTCACACATAATAGTATTCATGAAATGATTAACTATGATGGCAATCACAATGACAATACTGCATTGAAACAGTCACAAATAATAGTAGTAATGAAATGATTAACTATGATAATCAACAGAGTGACAATAACTATATAATAATAACGCACATCATTGTAAAAACTATAATCATATTGCTGACATCACCGTCGCTGTAATAAAACCGACAAAATAATAACACCCTGGAAATGTGGGGAAGTACTTATGTACTGTGAGTGTGCATATGTAAGTGTGTGCAGGTATCTCTGTACAGTATGTGTGCAAGTCTTCATATATATATATATATATATATATATATATATATATATATATATATATATATATATACACTGCTAAAAAAAAAAATAGAGGAACACTTCAAAAACACATCACATCTAAACTGGGGGAAAAATGATCTTGAATATCTTTCCTGATAATAAGTGGGTGATGTATTAATAACAAAATGATGCCACATAATTTGATAGAAATGAAAATGATCACCCTATAGAGGGGGGAAATCAAAGACACCCCAAAAATGAAAGTGAAAAAATGATGCCGCACACTGGTCCATTTTGCTAAAATGACTCAACTCAAAATGATTCTCAATAGTTTGTGTGGCCCCCACGTGCTTGTACGCATGCCTGACAACGTCGGGGCATGCTCCTAATAAGACTACGGATGGTGTCCTGGGGGATCTCCTCCCAGATCTGGGCCATGGCATCACTGTGGTACCTGGATGCATGGAGGAGATTCCAGGAGACAGGTAGTTACTCCAGGAGAGCTGGACAGGGCCGTAGAAGGTCCTTCATCCCTCAGCAGGATCGGTATCTGCTCCTTTGTGCAAGGAGGAACAGGATGAGCACTGCCAGAGCCCTACAAAATGACCTCCAGCAGGCCACTGATGTGAATGTTTCTGACCAAACAATCAGAAACAGGCTCCATGAGGGTGGCCTGAGGGCCCGACGTCCTGTAGTGGGCCCTGTGCTCACTGCCCAGCACCGTAGAGCTCGATTGGCATTTGCCATGGACCACCAGAATTGGCAACTACACCACTGGTGCCCTGTGCTCTTCACTGATGAGAGCAAGTTCAACCTAAGCACATGCAACAGACGTGAAAGGGTCTGGTGATGCCGTGGAGAACGTTATGCTGGCTGCAACATGATTCAGCATGACCGGTTTGGAGGTGGGTCAGTGATGGTCTGAGGAGGCATATCCCTGGAAGGACGCACAGACCTCTACAGGTTAGATAATGGCACCCTGACTGCTATTAGGTATCGGAATGAAATCCTTGGACTCATTGTCAGAACCTACGCTGGTGCAGTGGGACCTGGGTTCCTCCTGGTCCACGACAATGCCCGACCTCATGTGGCTAGTGTATGCAGGTAGTTCCTGGAGGATGAAGGAATTGATACCATTGACTGGCCCCCACGTTCACCTGACCTCAACCCAATAGAACACCTCTAGGACATTATGTTTAGGTCCATCCGGCGCCACCAAGTTGCTCCTCAGACTGCCCAGGAGCTCATTGATGCCCTGTTTAGATCTTATGTGTTTTTGAAGTGTTCCTCTAATTTTTTTGAGCAGTATATAAAGGTGCAAGAATGTGTGAGCGTGTAATTGTCACTGAGAATGCATGAGAGGAAAGGGTCCCCCCTCCACCACCCAGAGAGCCCCGCCCCAAATAGCCAGGCCGAGCCCCCACCGCCAGAAATCCGCCAGGCCCACAGCGAACCACAGTGAGAGCCATTATCCACAAATGGCAAAAACATGGAACAGTGGTGAACCTTCCCAGGAGTGGCCGCAAAAACAAAATGACCCCAAGAGCACAACAAGAACTCATCCAAAAGGTCATAAAAGACCCCACAACAACATCCAAAGAACTGCAGGCCTCCCTTGCGTCAGTTAAGGCCAGTGTTTATGACTCCACCATAAGAAAGACACTGGGCAAAAACGGACTGCATGGCAGAATTCCAAAATGAAAACCACTGCTGAACAAAAAGAACATTTGGTTGGGCAGAAAACATTTGCCAGAAAACATCTTGATGATCCCCAAGACCTTTGTGAAAATACTCTGTGGTCTCACGAGACAAAAGTTGAACTTTTTGGAAGGTGTATGTCCCATTACATCTGGTGTAAAAGTAACGCCGCATTTCAGAAAAAGAACATCATACCAACAGTAAAATATGGTGGTGGTAGTGTGATGGTCTGGGGCTGTTTTGCTGCTTCAGGACCTGGAAGACTTGCTGTGATAAATGGAACCATGAATTCTGCTGTCTCCCAAAAAATCCTGAAGGACAATGTCCGGCCATCTGTTGGTGACCTCAAGCTGAAACCAACTTGGGTTCTGCAGCAGGACAATGATCCAAAACACACCAGCAAGTCCACCTTTGAATGGCTGAAGAAAAACAAAATGAAGACTTTGGAGTGGCCTAGTCAAAGTCCTGACCTGAATCCTATTAAGATGGATTAAGATGCTGTAGCATGACCTTAAAAAGGCGGTTCATCCTGGAAACCCTCCAATGTGGCTGAATTACAACAATTCTGCAGAGAGACTCATTACAAGTTATTGCAAACGTTTGATTGCAGTTGTTGCTGCCCAACCAGTTATTAGGTTTAGGGGGAAATCACTTTTTCACACAAAGCCAATGTAGGTTAGGATTTTTTTTCGACCCTTAATAAAAAGTGTCATTTAAAAACTGCATTTTGTGTACAGTTGTGTTGTCATTGACTAATTTTGAAATTTGTTTGATCTGAAAATTTAAGGGAAAAAAAAGAAATCAGGAAGTGGGGCAAACATTTTTTCACACCAGTGTATACATACAGCAACCCAAATGTTATAAGTGGTGCTGAACTTTCCAGAATGTTATTTTAATTTTTTATTTTGACAGGACCAAGCCCTATACGATTTTTGTTAGTGATCATGATCGATGGCCACACAGTGGCCTAGTGGTTAGCTTGTTGGCCACGCAGTCAGGAGATCAGGAAGATCTGGGTTCGAATCTCCGTTGGGCATCTCCGTGTGGAGTTTGCATGTTCTCCCCATGTGTGGGTTCTCTTAGGGTA
Organism: Dunckerocampus dactyliophorus; assembly: GCF_027744805.1. NCBI lineage: Eukaryota > Metazoa > Chordata > Actinopteri > Syngnathiformes > Syngnathidae > Dunckerocampus > Dunckerocampus dactyliophorus. The sequence goes on along the minus strand of NC_072835.1, from coordinate 5,429,236 downwards.
CTCCAGTTTCCTCCCACGTTCCAAACACATGAATGTTTTTTTAATTGGCGACCCTAAATTGTCCATAGGTATGAACGTGAGTGTGAATGATCGGTTGTCTATATATGCCCTGCGATTGGCTGGCGACCAGTCCAGGGTGTACCCCTCCTCTCTCAGCTGGGATAGGCTCCAGCATACCCGTGACCCTCATGAGGATAAGCGGCATACAAGATGGATGGATGGATGGATGGATCATGATTGACTGCAGCTGAGCGTTTGTCTTTGGCAGCATGAAAGGTTTGTTTGACAGTACTTATTGGATCAAGCAATACTCAGAAGAATGGGAATGTCCAAGTAAGTCAGTGAAAATCTAAGAAGGAGAAATGTAGATTTACACAAGTTGTGAAAGTCTTCTGGAGACATTTCTAAACAACTGCACATTCCAACATCATCACTTCAAACAATTGTACAAGTTATACCACCATACCAAGGTGTGGAAGAAGACCCTACGTCGACCCCTCAGGTTGGTTAGGATGTTGAGGAACAATTCAGGAAGCATCAAGACTCAATCCTGCCATGAAGTGTAAAGTGTTGGAACACCAGTGCCACTGTCCACACTGAAGACACTTTTACATCACCATGGACTGACAGGATGCTGACCCATAAAGAAGACCCTGCTACAAAATCAAGACCTTCAATCTCAACTGAAATATACAGCTGTCCACATGGACAATCCAAAGTTTGATGTTCAGGCCAGACAAAGATAGACTTCCCTGTCCACAATAACAAGAACTATGTTTGTCGGAATCAAGGTGAGGTTTTCAAACGTAAGAACACTGCAACAACTGTCATCTGGAGATGTTTTACTGCCAGTGGTACTGATATAAAGTTGATGGAATCATGAAGAACTACTACCTCCTAATTCTTTACCTTCATCTCAAATCAACTAAATGACTGAAACTTGGACACAATTAGATGTTCCAACAGGACAAATCAAAACAGGTTTTGGAATGGATAAAGCAGACTAACATTAACCTTAGGGAATGGCTTCCCAAAGTTCTGCCCTCCAGCCTAGAACATTTGTGTATTATGTTTAAAAGTCAGTTCTGTGCCTGGAAACCAACCAATTGAAACAAACTACCAATTCTACCAACAAGAGTGGTCAAATATCTGGCCAGAAAGTACAATTTGAGGTGAAACTTGCTAAGGGACGTTTCACCAAGTATTAATGGGGTTGTATGCATATTGGATATTTGAGCCTGTATGTTTAGTTTTTACTAGAGGTGTGGACCCGTCACGCAACTTGATAATATCATGAAAGACTTGCAACTCGACTTTTGTCTGATGATTTCAAAATGCTTGAGATATTCAGTGACTGTGCTGAGTAAAATGTGTCCTCATTCAAAGTTTTCAACTAATGCAGGGGTGTCCAAACTTTTCCCAGGGCGGGCCGCATGCGGTAAAATCAAAGGATATGGTGAAACATTGATATTTTACATTTTGTAAACCAACCCATGTAGATACGCTAACAAGTTAGATATTTGCAGAAAAAAATGCATCATCTTTGCATTGTAGGTGAAAACGTGGGTTATTACTTTTCTCCACTACTGGTTTTTCCATTTTTCAGTCGTTTTTGAATTTTGAAAATTTTTCAACTGTCTTCTTTTTGTTCCCAAACTCTGATTTTATTCTCGTATTATTTTGACTTTATTCTCGTAATATCACAACTTTTCCCCAGCCTAATGTTCCAAAAATTGCAGCTTTCTTTCTTTTGCTGCCAATATTTGCATATATTAAAGTACATTTGTGTTCTCGTAGTTTTACAAAGTTCTGCTTGTACATTTTTTTTGTCATAATGGTACAAATTTTTTACATTAATATTATGACGTTATCGTAATATTTCTACTTCATTCTATTAAAATAACTGCTTTTTCCAATTTTTCTAGTTGTTTTTGTTAGTTTTCTTGTTTATTTGTATTTTTTAAATGTCTTGAGGACTGATAAAAAGCAGTCGCAAGCCACAAATGGTCCCTGGGCTGCACTTTGGATACCCCTGAACTAACGTGATTATTATTATGTAATTCCCAGCAAGACAAAAATAATATAAATACATATGAAAAGTTGTTTCTTCGTGCTTGTCTTCATGTGCTTAGTGGACTACATGCACAGTGAAACAGGAGCAACACCGCTGATGGTGGCAGCAGGTCGAGGGTTCCTCACTGAGATGGAGCAGTTGCTTAGCATGGGGGCTGATGTCAACCTAAAGGCTTCCAACGGATGGTAAAGCATCTATACTGACTTAAGATGTAGTCGTACAACCTTGTCAAACTAAATTCTTTTTATTTTCTTATAGGACTGCTTTAGACTTTGCTCAACATTTCCAGCAAGCCGAGGCTGTAGATCTTCTCCAGTCCTCAATGTGAGTATCATGTTCACTTAGGAACACCGACACAAACGCGTGCACACATGCATGAAAAATATGAATATTAATTTACTTGTAGAGCGCTTTAACAACAAAGCAAACACAGGTTTAAGAATCAAATGAAGCAGGAAACAAGTGGGACTTCAGCTTGGCCTTAAAAACTTCTGCAGTGGTGCTGTCTGATGGCCACAAATTGTCTGTTTTGCTGTATTAACAGGAAATGCCTTGATAACTAGCTCCTAATAGTAACAAGCCAGGCTCCAAGTTTGGTTATCTGATCTGACTGATCCTCAAAGACAATGGGAAAATATACAATTGCACATTATCAGCATAAAAATGAGAAGCAATGCCAAAGAACGAAGTAGCTGTCCCAGCAGTGCCAAATGGAGTGAGAATAAATTAAAACTACTTGCACACCCTATTTTTGTTTTTAGAACTCGTTGAAGATGTATTATTTTCCCATCCTGGAAAAAGAATGGTTTTAAATGAATCATTAAGAGTCCCATGTTGGCATGACATTCATTGCCGTGATGAGTGCATGTAATACCCTAGTCCAGGGGTCACCAACACTGTGCCCGCGGGCACCAGGTAGCCCCCCACGACCACATGAGGCGCCCGCAGGCCTGTTTTTCATTCAGGTTTTCAGTTAATAATGTGAGAACACTACAAAGAAATGTATTCTGAAACACAAAATGTGAGTTGTGGATACCAGCATTTTGTGAATGTTTTGGTAAAACAAGCATATTTGCTTTGTTTGGGTTGAAATAAGGTATGAAAATCATTTCTACAAAAATGAGTAGCTCGTGGCCATTTTCATTTTCTAAAAGTAGCTCTCGCAAGAAAAAACGTTGGTGACCCCTGCCCGAGTCACACTAGAGGCGGAATGAGCCAGAAAGCTGTCAGAATGAAAATGGTATACATTTTGGGGTTTTTGTTTTGTTTATTTCTGCGTATTCAAAGTGCATTGTAAAAATTCTGACTACATTCTGAGTGCATTGAAAATATTACGGCCCATTCTTGTAGCCAGCCCGAATGTTTTTAGCATGCTAAAGTGCTAAAAGTGGGAAAATATTGAACAGCAATTGAAAGATATTCTAACTGCACTTTGACTGCATTCTAAATATTCATACGGTAGTCTAAATATTCTTAAACAGCACTCCAAACATTCTGATTGTCTTTAAATGTTTTTAACTTCAACTGCGGCAGCCGGCATGGACAGCGCAGAGGTCCTGAAAACAATGGAGAAATAGAGTGAGAATAACAGTGGCCCTAAAACAGATCATCATCTAATTTGCACAATGGGCGATGCTGCATTTGCATGTAATTGTAATGAACGTTGTAGGAGAGAGGAATAACATTGTGGGAGACAAATGAACTTTATTCTGTCTCTTCTGTTTGTTGTTGTTGTTTTTTTTTAATATCACAACAAGACTGAGCCGCCTGTCAGTGCTTTGAGATGGGGAAGGTGCCCAGAGCAGCACCCGCTGCTCATTGAGACGAGTGATACGTGCCAACAAATTTTTTACAACAAAAATTCATTCATTCCGTCAGCAGAGCAGAAAAACATACTTAATGCATCTGACTTGCAGCTCAACAGCTGTCAAAAAAAGCTGGCTTTTCCTGTATGGAAGGACGGCAGTGACAAGCACCATTCAGTTCACGCAGACCTTCACCTATCAGGATGAAGTGAGAACTGCAAGCACCTCCTTGTGTGCCATTTTTGTGTATGTTATTGTTGGATTAGCAAGAATAACGATGCCATCCTTACATTAAAGACGTTACACAGGCTGTAAAAAGTCATGGTGTATCATACATGTTTCTGCAACATTATATTATTGGCCACATGCTGACAAACGTGGCAAAAACTGGCAGGCGCCATGATCCAACTCAGTGCACACACTGAGTGCACTCAAGATGGTAGGCAGGGCTTGCGCATAAGCGGCGACTTCATCTTAGGTTTCTACCCTGATCAGGAAATGTACAAATGCAGCCACTTTTACTTAAAACGTGAAAAACAATTGGACTCAGAGAGAAACAGAGCCTCACCTGCCTCCCCTGACTGCACGTCACTGATGGCAAACTACAGTATGTCCAGACATGACAAAGTAAATATGCCCTCTTATACAACCTCAACCTGGTTACTCATATTGTGTGACCTTGTGTGGAAAAGCCCTGAATTACATGTTCGCTTTCACATTTTACAGTCCCTTGGGAGCGATGCATAGCCGGGATGAGCTTGCTCTGGTTCAGTGTGCCACTGCTGAGTTGAGAACCGAAGACCAGGAGGTCCTCACACTGTATCATGGCAACTTTGATGATGAGTTTGTGGATCTAGATCTCATCATGGACCTGCTGTACAAGATTTGCTCAACCATGAGTGATGGTGTGGTTCATTACTTACCTCTTTACTAGCCCTTAAACAAAACAATTCATATTACATATCAGACTTCAAATATGGCAATAAATAATAATGCATAGTTTGGGCTGTCAAAAATAATGCGTTAACTAAATTAGGACTAAACTAAATAGTTTAATTAATTTTGTTTTTAGCGTGATTAACGCATGAAAGCAGGCTGAGGCACAGTATAACATCCCCACAGAGTCTGACGCTCTTTAATAAGTTAACACATCAACAGCAGTGCTATTCCTAACACTATACAGCCTTGATCAAAATTTTAAGAGCAGTTGAAAAATTGCAAGAAATTACATTTTGCACTTTTGAATCTTAAGAGGTTCTAAGTAGAGCTTTAAAATGCAAAAAAGAAATGGGAGTGAACAAAAAAAATTGACGAAGCAATTTATTGTGAACAAGCATCAACGTGAAATAGGCTGTTCATCAGCTGATCAAAGGTGTAAGGCTGTAGCTAAAAAAAAAAACCCAGAAACCCCCCTAATATACATATAAATATATAAAATACATTTTTCTAAAATAAAATGTTCATAAAAGGACTCCTTAATGAGTAGCTGCATCATTCTTGTTAATCAGCTGAAAAATGGGTTTGAGCAAGCTTGATGCCAGTGTTTCCAGGAGGCTAGTGGGAATGTTGCTCCAGGTGGTGAAGATGGCTTCACGGTGGGCACCCACTGTCTGGAACTGTTGTCCATTTTTGTAAACTTCCCTTGCCATCCGTCCCCAAATGTTCTCAGTTGGATTTAGATCAGGGGAACATGCAGGATGGTCAAAAAGAGTGAGCTTATTCCTCTGGAAGAAGTCCTTTGTGAAGTGCGGCGTTGCCCTGTTGAAAAAGCCAGTCATTACCACAAAGACCTTCAGTCATGAGGGATGCCCCCTACAACATCTACACATAGCCAGCTGCTGTTTGATGCCCCTGCACAACCTGAAGCTTCATTCATCTGTGTAGGCTCTCAGTCGTACAGGAGTTGTCCATCAAGGAAAAGGCTTCTTGAGACGTCATCTGTACTTCTGTGAAGAAGGTGTCGGACATTTCGCTCCTCATCCGAAGAGCTTCGTCAGCGAACTAATAAGTGCTGGTAGCTTAGGCCTTCAATACAGTAAGAGTGGGCGGAATTGGTGTGCCAACACCCTCCTACTATTGGTTCCTTACACTAAGCCTGAGCGGAGTAGTGGTATAATCTTATCCTGCTGTTAACACCTCCGATAAAAGGGAAGTGTCGCTCCCTGAATTGGGTATGAACGACTCTGATACTGGCTCGTTAGCATCTATTGTTCTGGCTCGGCCCTGGCTTCACCTCATTTTGCTCTTAGTCTTGCAAATGCTACTCTTACTGTATTTAAGGCCTAAGCTACCAGCACTTATTAGTTCGCTGACGAAGCTCTTCGGATGAGGAGCGAAACGTCCGACACCTTCTTCACAGAAGTACAGATGACGTCTCAAGAAGCCTTTCCTGAAGCTTCATTGTTCCCTTGAAGGAAAAAGAAGCCCAGATCATGATGGTGCCCCCTTCACCGTATGGAAAACATCTCAGTGGAATCTCCTTATCATGCCAGTAATTTCGGAAGCCATCAGAACCGTCAAGGTTAGATTTTTTTCCTCATCAGAGAATAAAACTTTCTTCCACCTTTCAGTGTCCCATGTTTGGTGCCCGTGCAAATTCCAAACGGGCAATTTTGTGGCCTTGAAGGAGACGAGGCCCTTGAAGATGTTTTTTGTTTTTTAAAGCCTTCTCTCGCTGTTGCCGTCTGATGGTTATGACGGACAGCAAATGGGATCCTCTGGCTCAGGGCCGGTGCCATTGTTTTAAGTCAAGCACTTGACTTTTTTGTTACATAACCCTCAAGATCTTTGAAGAAGTTTCAAATGACTGTCTTACTGCGTCCAACCACAGCAGCCATTGTTCCAAGACTTTGGCTTTTAAAGGCTGTGATCTTAAACTTTTGATTAGCCGATGAACAGCCTCTTTCACTTTAATGGATGTTTGCAATATATTACTTGCCCAAAAATGTTTTTGTCTCACTCCCATTTCTTGCATTTTCTACTTACAACCTCCTTAAGATCTAACTGTGCAAAATGTAAATTCTTGATAGTTTTCAACTGGTCTTAAGATTTTGATCAGGAGTGTTTGTATCTCACAAACACGTCTTTCCTCAAGAACAACAGTCTGCCACACTGACATGAGGTGCATTCACTGACAACCTGAGCATCAGAACAAAGTATTATGTGTGTACGTGTGGTCTCAATAAATAGAAAGACAAAGAAAAACAATAAGTGGCTATTCTTAGCACTTAAACTCAAAGTAACTCTTGATGTAAAACATAATCAATAAAACTCGCTTATTTGGAATAATGACGATAATAATGGTTTCTATGTGTCAGCGCAAGACCTAACTAGCACTGCTTGGAAATACACTAAGCAACCCCTCATTGCTCATAACAAGACTGTTAAAATGAGATTCAATTGAAACGAGACTAGTGAAACGTGTGGTATCTTTAAGCTTGATTTAAGTTTTCTGTTCATTTAGAGCTGTTAATACAAATATACTGTGTGTGTATATATATATATATATATATATATATATATATATATATATATATATACACTCCTGATCAAAATCTTAAGACCAGTTGAAAAATTGCTAGAATTATCATTTTGCATATTTGGCTCTTAATTTGGTTCTTGGGTTTTAAGTAGAGCTACAATATGCAAAAACAAGAAGGGGGAGTGAGACAAAAAAACACTTTGAAAAAGTAATTTATTGAAAACAATTAAACTGAAATAGGCTGTTTATCAGCTGATCAAAAGTTTAAGACCATCGATCAAAAAATAACAAAAAACTCTCCAAACCAGAAAAAATGTTTTTCTCAGTAGGATTCAGTAATGAGTAGCTCCACCGTTCTTGTTAATTACTTCAAAAACTGGTTTGGGCATGCTTGATGCGAGTGTTTCCAGGAGGCTAGTGGGAACATTGCTCCAAGTGGTGAAGATGGCTTCACCAAGGGCATCAACTGTCTGGAACTGATGGCCATTTTTATAAGCTTCCCTTGTCATCCATCCCCAAATGTTCTCTATGGGATTTTAATGAGGGGAACATGCAGGATGGTCCAAAAGAGTGATGTTATTCTCCCTGAAGAAGTCCTTGGTCAAGCAAGCATTGTGAACTGCAGCGTTGTCCTGTTGAAAAACCCAGCTGTTACCACACAGACGAGAGCCCTCAGTCACGAGGGATGCCCGCTGCAACGTCTGCACGTAAGCATTCGCCATTTGACCGCCCTGCACCACCTGAAGCATTTTGAGCAGATTTTGGCTTTTATAGCCTGTGGTCTTAAGCTTTTGATCAGGTGATAAATGTATTTCAGTTTTTTGTTGTTGTTGTTGTTCCAAATGTTCCAAATGTTTTTTGCTCACTCCCCCTTCTTGCTTTTGCATATTGTAGTGCAACTTAAAACCTCATTAAGATCCAAATGTGCAAAATGCAAATTCTAGCAATTTTTCAACTGGTCTTAAGATTTTGATCAAGGCTGTATAGTGTTAGGAATAGCACTGCTGTTGATGTGTTAACTTATTAAAGAGCGTCAGACTCTGTGGGGATGTTATACTGTGCCTCAGCCTGCTGTCATGCGTTAATCACTCTAAAACCAAAATTAAACTATTTAGTTTAGTTCTAATTTAGTTAACGTATTATTTTTGACAGCCCAAACTATGCATTATTATTTTTTTGCCATATTTGAAGTCTGATATGTAATATTATATAAGATTTTGATCAGGAGTGTATGTGTATATACACTGCTCAAAAAAATTAGAGGAACACTTCGAAAACAAATCAGATCTAAACTGGGGGGAAAATGATCTTGAATATCTTTCCTGATAATAAGTGGGTGATGTATTAGTAACAAAATTATGCCACATAATTTGATAGAAATGAAAATGATCACCCTATAGAGGGGGGAAATCAAAGACACCCCAAAAATGAAAGTGAAAAAATGATGCAGCACACTGATCCATTTGGCTAAAATGTCATTGTAGCAACTCAAAATGATTCTCAGTAGTTTGTGTGGCCCCCACGTGCTTGTACGCATGCCTGACGTCGGGGCATGCTCCTAATGAGACTACGGATGGTGTCCTGGGGGATCTCCTCCCAAATCTGGACCAGGGCATCACTGCGGGACCTGGACGCATGGAGGAGATTCCAGGAGACAGGTAGTTATTCCAGGAGAGCTGGACAGGGCCGTAGAAGGTCCTTCATCCCTCAGCAGGATCGGTATCTGCTCCTTTGTGCAAGGAGGAACAGGATGAGAACTGCCAGAGCCCTACAAAATGACCTCCAGCAGGCCACTGGTGTGAATGTTTCTGACCAAACAATCAGAAACAGGCTCCATGAGGGTGGCCTGAGGGCCCGACATCCTGTAGTGTGCCCTGTGCTCACTGCCCAGCACCGTAGAGCTCGATTGGCATTTGCCATGGACCACCAGAATTGGCAACTACACCACTGGTGCCCTGTGCTCTTCACTGATGAGAGCAAGTTCAACCTGAGCACATGCAACAGACGTGAAAGGGTCTGGAGATGCTGTGGAGAACGTTATGCTGCCTGTAACATCATTCAGCATGACCGGTTTGGAGGTGGGTCAGTGATGGTCTGGGGAGGCATATCCCTGGAAGGACGCACAGACCTCTACAGGTTAGATAATGGCACCCTGACTGCTATTAGGTATTGGGATGAAATCCTTGGACCCATAGTCAGAACCTACGCTGGTGCAGTGGGACCTGGGTTCCTCCTGGTCCACGACAATGCCCGACCTCATGTGGCTAGTGTATGCAGGTAGTTCCTGGAGGATGAAGGAATTGATACCATTGACTGGCCCCCACGTTCACCTGACCTAAACCCAATAGAACACCTCTGGGACATTATGTTTAGGTCCATCCGGCGCCGCCAGGTTGCTCCTCAGACTGTCTAGGAGCTAATTAATGCCCTAGTCCAGATCTGGGAGGAGATCCCCCAGGACACCATCCGTAGTCTCATTAGGAGCATGCCCTGACGTTGTCAGGCATGCGTACAAGCACGTGGGGGCCGCACAAACTACTGAGAATCATTTGGAGTTGCTACAATGACATTTTGGCAAAATGGACCAGTGTGCTGCATCATTTTTTCACTTTCATTTTTGGGGTGTCTTTGATTTCCCCCCTCTATAGGGTGATCATTTTCATTTCTATCAAATTATGTGGCATCATTTTGTTACTAATACATCACCCACTGATTATCAGGAAAGATATTCAAGATCATTTTTCCCCCAGTTTAGATCTGATGTGTTTTCGAAGTGTTCCTCTAATTTTTTGAGCAGTATATATATATATATGCACATACAGTCATGGAAAAAATGATTAGACCACCCTTGTTTCTTCAGCTTATTGATCCATTTTAATGCCTGGTACAACGTAAATGTGTTGTGTGTGTATATGTGTGTGTGTGTGTGTGTGTGTGTGTGTGTGTGTGTGTATATGTGTGTGTATATATATATATATATATATATATATATATATATGTGTGTGTGTGTGTGTGTGTGTATGTGTATTTATGTGTGTGTGTGTGTGTGTGAAATGAAAAAATGAGCGTCTTTCAGACGTAGTTGCAAATGGTGATTAATCCTGATTAATTCATTTGAAACTTGTGATTAATCTGATTAAAATCTGTAATCATTTGACAGCCTTAATAATAAATATAAAACAATGAATAATAAATGTGTATACATAAAGATATACACAAACAATCAATAGTCATGTAGCTGAATTTCTTATTTTTTCTGTCTTCAGGCGCAGTACTTATTTTTCTTCCTGGATATAATGAGATTGTGTCACTCAGGGACCGCATCCTCTATGATGACAAGAGATTCCAGGGATTCTCCCAAAGGTGATGTGAAGTATTTTGTCCATTAGAATTATGTGAATGGGATGTATTATGTTTTATTTTCTTAGTCGTATTGCCCTTATTCTAAAAAGTCTTTGTTGTTTACTACGTATTTGCTCTGCTGATGAATATTTTTTCTAGTGAAGCCAAGCGGTGTTTGATTAAGTCAAACAATGTTACTGTTACCCAATATAGGATTTGATTGCATAGCAGGTAGCTTTCATTAGACTGATCTGATCTGATCTACAGTATATTTAGACCTGAGAAATCAATTAATTAGGATGGTAATATACCACTTCTATTGGCTCAGAACTTACTCATTAGAGCAGTCACATGGCGTGTTTGACTCTCTTTTGTTTTTTAGGTACCAGGTGTTCACACTCCATTCCGACATGCCAAGCACGGAGCAGAAAAAAGCAATGAAGACCTCCCCGCCTGGCATTAGGAAGATCGTAAGTCCCTGTTGCTATATTTATTATCAGTCCAGCACCCTTGTAAGGATTTTATTGAAGTGTTCACTTGGGTCATGAGATTGTTGAACACAGGATTGTTTTTCAGTCCATTTTCGTGTTTGCGCTCCATCCGCAACTTGTACGTCATAGTAAAACTAAATAATTTTTCTTTTCACAATCATCTTGACCTCTCCCCCACAAATGGACATGTTTGTATAAGTATTTTGTCCTTTTTCAGATTCTTTCCACCAACATTGCTGAGACAAGCATCACCATCAATGATGTGGTTTTTGTCATTGATTCTGGAAAAGTCAAAGAGGTACAGTCTCCATGGAAGACTCTGACTTCCCCAGAATAATAACATTACAGCATTAACATAACAGTAAATGTCTTGCCTGTAATCACTACTAAACAAGTGACTCTGCTTTTGTAGAAGTCCTTTGATACCGTCAGCCGTGTATCGATGTTAAAAACAGTTTGGATTTCAAAAGCCAGTGCTCTTCAACGAAAAGGAAGGTAACAGAACTAATGTCCCTATTTAGAATGTGTGTCTTAGGCTAGTATGGAAAATAACTGAAAACATTTTTTAACCCAAAGTGAGTTACAGTATTGTATATTCCATATTAACATAAAAAAGCTGCAAAGGAGTCTCACCAGTGCCTCACCAGCCATGAACTTCACCACATGTCACTGCTAACTAACAAGCATTGTGACCCCCACAGAGTAGTTATCTGCCCCTGACACACACAAATAAGTCCTGTCCCTTTACTCCTAATCTCAACTCATTATGTGGATAAAAGACACCTGTCACACGAACACCCTCTTCCATTCAAACCCCTCCACCACCATGGGCAAGACCAAAGAGCTGACCTCAGGGACAAGACTGTTGACCGGCACAAGACTGGAATGGACTACAAGAGCAATAAAAATACATTTAGTGAAAAAGAGAGCACTATTGATGGTCCAAGATCCAAGAGACCGGCCAATCACCCTCCATGCAAGATTTCACTTGGTGGGGTCAGGATGATTGTGAGAAAGGTGAAGGAGCAACCCATGATGATAAGGTAGGACCTGGTTGATGATGTCAAGGGAGTTGGGAGCACAGTCAGCAAGAAAAGCAGTCCAGTGGCCACAAGGTCCCCCTGCCCAGGAAGACACATGTACAAACCCATCTGAACGTTCAACGTTAAAACACCTGAATGACTTGCACAAGGCTTGGGAGAATGTGATGAAGTGCTTTGCATGCATCAAAGTGGACTCATTCGAGAAATGGAGAATATAAATCCAACAACAGCATTCTGTTTTGGGTAATGTTTCTTTCACCATCAAAATCCCTCCTGAGGTGTGTGCAACCCTGGTGAGCAACCTGAAGAAATGTGTGCTTGCCAACAAGGCTTTCTGCTAAACCTCCTTTTTATCGGAATCAAATACTTATTTACATCAATTAAATACAAATTAATCTATAACCTTTATTTAATATTTTTTATCCGGATATTTTTTACATTCTATCTCTAAAGCTACCATAAAAATGGCATGTTCATTTCTTTGGAAGGGTTAAACTTGCAAAATCAGCAGGGGATTGTCCTCGCCGTGCTCCCCCAGGGGACAGCATTGTCTTCTGTCTTCTGCATCTGTGTGATACTGTAATTGTCAATTCATTTAGGCACACGTCAGCTCACACAGCAATAACTGGTGTCCTTCATGCAGTACATACAAAAAATTCACTTAGAAGTAATTAATGTTTTTGGTGGTGTGAGTGCATCCTTCATTCTCAGTTTCCAGTTATTGCACAGGAACTGAAAGTTTTGCATCTTCACAGAGCCGGGCGCTGCCAGCCAGGGATTTGTTTTCACCTCTTCAGCCAACTAAGGTTCCGCAACATGCAGGAGTTTCAGGTTCCACAGCTGCTGCGGATGCCTCTGCAGGTAACCACATTCACATTTGAACTTTTGTCATAGAATTTTTTGTTACGTGGCATTAGGTGAAACGTTTTACAGATATATTCAAGAAACCACAATGAGGCTTACCTTGAACCGCCAACCTATCAAGTCAAAAGTTAACAATTACTCACAAATGTTGAAGTCCATGTGCTTTTTTTGTACAAGCAACAGTAGCGTAATCGCTCCTTTATTGCGTGATAAGCGAATTTCCACTAAGTAGACTCACTATTAACAAACAGAATATTTTTGTAGTTAGTTAGTATCATTATTATTATGTTGTTGTTATTGTGCCTGTTTTGAGACAAATAATTATAAAATAATAAAAGCCTGTCGTTGGCAATTAAGTGTTTTGTGTGTTACTAGTGCCACCTAGTGAACAGTGTAGACTACAGTTAAACTGTATTAGTATTTCATTTAATTTAGGACATTTTTATGCTTGAAAATGCTGAAAGTTTTCCCTGGAAAATATACAGACACACACATGCGGAATTACAAATAGGATGTTACAGAATTCTCCAGGGAAAACGGCAGGGTTGGGGGAGGGCGTTATCACTTATTCCCGCCATTTTCCTGCAAAATTTCTTATATTTTCAAATTCAAGTGTTTGATACATTTCCACATCTGGAAAAGTATGGAAAATTATTCATGTTTCCAAGACTGTTACCACTTTTCTGTTTTCTACAAGATCAAATTCTGAATAACAAGAAATGAATCGATATGACTGCTAGGGCAGCTAAGATGTTTGTGTGAGAGCACACAGTGGGCGACGCATCCTGGAAAACATTTGGGAAGATTGACGGGTTGAATGGCCGAGACCTCTGCCCTTACACTCCTCCAACTCTTTGTATGAGCTACATCAGTGGGTGCCAAGCTTTTTACAGTGGCGTACGCCTTCAGACATTTGACCTGAAACCATGTACCCCCTGGTATTGATTTAATAGTAATTTCAGGTCAGAATTGTGTATTTTGCATGGTCACATTTTGTATAACGTTTGACATGAGCCTGATAAATGTAAGTAGTCATCCAACATGTCTTTTACAAATATTCAACATAGTTAATTGATTCATTAATTTTAAAGTAATTCTGGGTCAAAATGTGTATTTTGCATGGTTACACGTAAAGCATGGTACATGGTAAAGTTTTACATGAACACTGATAAACAGATAAGTAATTATCCTACCTATCTTTTTTTCCAGTTTGATGTTGGTATTCTTCCGTTTGAATGACTTGAATTTGACCATCACTTTTTTTGTCCACTGACGATCTACGGTTTAAATCTGCATAATAATTTATTACCAAATTGAAGGGTTTTACAAGTTTATCAATCACGATAAAGCAGTATTTGAAGTACAAAAATACATACAACCAACGATAAAGCCACAATCACAATGACAGGTTTTGACCACTGCACCGTACGGGGATTGGAACACCAATATAAATAAAATCTGTGAGATTAAACACTATTAATGCATAAAATAATAATCAAATTTACTTGTTTGTTTATATGATGCACACATAACAATGAACAACATTGTGTGTGCTGTCTTTCTGCTCCGTTCTCATTTGTGGCGTGAAGTGCACTTGTAATTGAGTGTTAGGCACTAATTGTTTTTAATTTTTATTCACATACTCCCTATTACAATTGGCATACCCCACTTTGGGAACCCATCCATTTGTTTTCTCTGCCGCTTATCCTCATTAGGGTCGCAGGTATGCTGCAGCCCATCCCAGCAGACTTCGGGCGAGAGGCAGGGTACACTCTGGACTGATTGCCAGCCAATCGCAGGGCACATAGAGACAAACAATCATTCACACTCACATTCATACCTATGGGCAATTTAGAGTTTCCAATTAACCTAACATGCATGTTTTCTGGAATGTGGGAGGAAACCGGAGTACCCGGAGAAAACCCACGCACGCACACAGCGAACATGCAAACTCCACACAGAGATGCCCAACGGAGATTCGAACACTTTGGGAACCTAGGAGCTACCTTACATAGCTACAATCTTCTGGAATTTATATGGTGACATAATGGCATGCATATTCAGAATAATGAAAACAAACCATTAATTCCATAATTTATTTACATCAGGTGTGTCTAAAGTGTGGCCCTCGGCTGTTTTTAAAACAAAAAAATTGTAATTGGCCCGCTGCACATTCTGAAAATCTAATTTATATAATAATATAATTTAACCAGGAAAATCAGCAGTATTTTACAAGAACAAATTCAAAATATTAAGAGAGAAATTTCTAACAGGATGTTAGAATGAAATCTAATGAGAAAAAGTCTAAATTTTACAAGACTGTTGTAATATTATGAGCAAAAATAATGTAATTTTAGTAGCATAATGTTGAGATATTAAAGAAAAATATGTAATATGAGAAAGAAACAAAACAACAAATACATTTGTCATTTTTTGAAAATTAGGTTGCAGAAAACAGAATGTTATGAGAATAAAGTCAAATTATTATGGGAATAAAATCATTATTACAAGAAGAAAAAACAAGATTTAAATAGTTGGAAAATATTTTTAAAAAACACCAGCAGAAATGGAAAAAACTGCTGAAATTTTTAGAAAGTCAAAATATTAATAGAAAAAGTTGTATTCTAATGAGAAAAAAATAAAATAAACATGTAATATTATGAGGAAAAATAATTTCATTTTAGTTGCATAGAGTTTAAGTATTAAAGAAAAAATGAAAATTTTTAAAAGTCCTAATATTATGAGAAGCAAAACAAGCATATTTACATTTGTATATCTAAAAATTATTAACCAAATACTAAAATAGTTGTTGATGAATTGGATAAACTATTAACCGTTGATTCATTGATTAATTGTTGCACCTCTCATGATACACATCTATTTACTGAGTCTGGAAAAAGTTGTGAATTTTGAATTTTCAAATACGTAGGAACCCTGTTACAAGTATGCTTTTACTTGAAGTTTTGTATTTTCTTTCGAGGACTTTCTATTTTCTCTTAAGACTGGGAGAAAAAATTGCAATGAGAACTTTAAATGCAAAAAGAAGAAACAGGAGCAAGAGGCAAAAAATAGAGATGGCAATTTATTAAACACTGCATTTAATTGAAAAGATCAAGAATTTAAAACCATGGTCTTGAAATGCCAAAATCTGCGCTAAAATCTGCCTTTCATCTAATTGTGTGTCAGACATTCACACTGCCATGACCTCCTGAAAACAAAGGCAAAAGGGCTTTCTGTCTTTGAAAGTGGTTAACAAAAAAATGTGTCTTCACAGATAGTTGGATAGCTGGCTTTTAGCAGAGGTACCATTTTTTGGGGTCTACCATTGACTGTTTTCCCCATCAGTCTCAGGATCCTTCAAATGTCTTACTGCGTCCAACCTTGGCAGCAATGGCGTTTTGCAAAAGACCTTGTTTGTGCGATTTAACAATCCTACCACGTTCACAGCCAGAAAGCTTTTTGCCTTTACCATCAGGAAGGAGGTCGTGACTGTGAATGTGCAGTTACTTTTAACCATGCCATGATGTGTGCATGTTTGTTTGTTTGTTAGGAATTATGTCTGCAGACCAAACTACTGACTCCCTGTCCAATAATGGAATTCTTATCCAAAGCTCCACAACCTCCTCTTTTACATGCTGTAAAGAGTGCTGTGCAGATGCTTAAGGTAACAAATCATATCTCGTGAGACACCACACATGTATACACATTATTTCACCCACATCTTCTCCTTCAAGACAATAGATGCCCTAAACCCAAATGAAGACCTTACTGATCTTGGCTTCCATCTGGCCGATCTACCAGTGGAGCCCCATCTGGGAAAAATGGTGCTGTGTGCGGTGGTGCTCAAATGTCTGGACCCCGTTTTGACCATTGCCTGTACGCTAGGCTATCGGGATCCCTTTGTTCTTCCTGCCCAGGGCTCTCAGAAGAGAGCTGCTCTTCAATGCCGCAAACGTTTCTCTTCCAACACCTTCAGTGACCACATGGCCCTGTTGAGGGCATTCCAGGTAGTTTAAGAGTTCAACCAGCATCCACAAATCATGAGAGGATTTACATGCTAGGAAAGAATGTGTCATTCCCATACTCCACGTAAGGGATAGTTTATTTTTGATTGTGTTTTGGTGGCCGACTTTCTGGAATAAAAATAAACATCAATTGATCAGATAATGATGTGACAAATTATTTTGTTCTTGATGATCTTGGTCTATTTTAACCAATGTTAAAATGATCATTTGTGTTGTTAGGCATGGCAGAAGGCCCGTAATGATGGCTGGGAGAGAGCCTTCTGTGAAAAGAACTTTTTATCCCAAGCCACCATGGACATGATTCTTGGCATGAGAACACAACTAATGGGACAGCTTCGCGCTATTGGTCAGTACACTTTTATTCTCTTTAGAACAGGGGTGGGAAAACTTTTGGGCAAGATGGCATCATCATCTAATTTGCCATGACGCATGTGCATGTAATTTTTTAAAAGTATTGAAAAGGTCTTAAAAGTCTTTAAATTTGTTCTCAAAAAATGTGCAGAATTTTTATGCCTTTTTGCTCCATTTTTCCATTCTTGCCGTGTATTTTGTTTATTTTATTTCTACAATGTGCCATGAGCCCATTAAAAAAAAAAAATAAAAAAAGGAAGCCACAGCCACAAATACACTGCAAAAACAGCCATACTTGAAAGAAGCCTAAATTATCTTAGAATGAGACAATTATTTCAAGCAAAAAAATTCTGCCAATGAGGTAGGCAAAATTTGCTTGTCTAGAATTTTTATAACGAGAATATTTTTCTTGTGAGTTTTAAGAATATAATGAGTCCTAAAATAAGCAAGTTGTTCTTAATCACATAGCTAGATTTAAGTAAAATGTTCTTATTACAAGGTAAGAAGTAAGCCAAATACTATACTGTACTATACTATACTAAATACAAATACTAAGATTCATAAATTGAGATAACATTTGCTTTTATGAGGCTAGATATAAGCAAAATGTTTTACATATTCTAGATGTAGGAGTATTATTCTTTAGGATAGATTTTCCTATAGACCAGAGGTCGGCAACCTGCGGCTCCGGAGCTGCATGCGGCTCTTGAGCCTCCTTGTTGGGGCTTCCTTCACTGAGCGAGTTGATTTGATTTTTTTAACACCCAAGTAGGGGAAATGTGCATTTTCGAAAAGAATGTGAAATATCCGACTCACCGCAAGTCCGTGAATGCATCTACACGTTGCGTTCTAATTGGATGAGCAAGGCAGGGGGAAGAGGTAGGCTCGTGTATGCAGTGAGTCTCACTGGAGATTAAAAAGGCGAGGGAGCTTTGAGTTGAGTCTGATGCAAATTACTGCACAGTAAACTACAACTATATAATTAACGAGAGCATAGCAGTATGTTTTATAAGAAGCGCTCTGTAGCTATGTGCTCAGAGCACGTGACGTGCTAATCGCCGAGGTTGTGACTCTGGTAGAGGCAGATAGCGGGGACTGATTGTGCATTGACCGCTTGTGACTGCTGTGAGGCGGTGGACCCCTTTCACTTTTACATCTCCAAATATCAGTCCTATCACTTGTCGCTAGTTGCTTTTGGAAAAAGAAGTCACTAAGAGGGTTTGGAAAGTCACCAGATATAGCTGAAAGAAGCCCACATTATATTAAAATGAGACAACTTTTCTTATTTCAAGCAAAAAAATTCTGCCAATGGGGTAACCAAGATTTGCTTGGCTAGAATTCTTAGAACTAGAATATTTTTCTTCTGACTTTTAAGAATATTATGAGTCTTAAAATAAGCAAGTTGTTCTTAGTCACATAGCTACATTTAAGTAAAATGTTATTACAAGGTAAGCTGCATCCGTGTTAATCTCCAAGCAGAAGCTGTAGTAAGTCTACATTTGATCAAACTTACTTAAGATTTGTCAGTTCAGAACATGTAGATGTTCAGACCTCTATTTACTCTTGTTACATTTGTCTGAGCGCTAACTTTATAACACACCTCACAGGTAGAAGAGGTCCGTGTTACAATTTAGCGACATGGTAGCTGGCCAACTCCTTACCATGACACAGCCAAGAAGGCAGAGCTTGGACAGACTCCTCTGTCGGCTGTCAACACCTCGCCTTCCTGGCGAAACACGCATGGATGTCCAAAATATGGTGAAGTGGCCTTCTTTGGAACGTGGCTTGTTGCAGAAATAAAATAAATGGCAAAAGTAGAAAAATAGATCAAAAAGGCATAATGTATCATACTAAGAACTAATAAAAACACAAAGATTTGTCTTTTAAATATATGTAGGCCTATATCTTTTTTTTTTAATATAAATATCAAAGGACAGCTGGACAGCCTTGACTGAATTAGACAAAGACCAGTAGTAACAAAAACAATGAGCTGGCATTGATCAACTACAAGCTGGAACTTTTAATGCTGACACCCCTACTGAAAAGCCAACATTTCAAGAAATACTTCAAACATTAGACAAATAGTACAAATTGCCTGGGAGAAAATGCAGGCAATTCTGCTAATTTTTAGAAAGATAGCTGATATTTTAAATGGCTTATTGATGTGTTGTAGTATTGCCGTAAAGTTACAGTTCTCAGAGGTGTATTGACAGAAGTGACCATTGTGACCATCCTGTAAATTTGTAGGTTAATTTAATTAGGTTCTAGATGGGATATTGGTAGAATGGCCATAATTCCAAGCTGCAGAGGTCCATCTATTTGAACCACTTGAGGGCGCTGAAGATACTACTTTATCAAAGGCTTTTAACAGTGGCTTATTGTGACCTACAACAGTTAGATGAGCACTCGCCACCATCCTGTAGATGTGAGACGAGCTGTGCCAAACGACAAAACCAGCCATACTTTGCCCACCTGTTGTTTAGAATTCCTTTTTTTTTTTACGGCAAAATTATTTTTCCAACAGTGAAAAATGATCTCTTTATTTTTCACTTTTGTTTGTCTTCTGTTATCCTAAAATCTTGAAATACTGAAGTTGAATGTCTTCGGCCCTTATAATTTTTGTTTATGCTGCAGGTTTTGTCAGGGCCCATGGGGATGGTGATATCCGCAACGTGAACATCAACTCAGAAAACTGGGCTGTGGTGAAGGCAGCCCTGGTTGCGGGCATGTACCCAAATCTGGTTCACATTAACCAAGAGACAAAACTGCCCTGCAGTAACAAGGAGAAGAAAGTCCACTTTCACCCCACATCCATCCTGAGTCACCCCCAACAGAAAGGGGTATGCATGACTATTTTTAACTCCACAGGGAAGCAAAAAGTGATTTTGGCTCACAAGATGTTTTTTTTACAATAGCAAACACAAAACATCAAACGTGGAGATAACGTTGCAGTGTGATTATTACGCGCGGTGTCAGGTGTTTCCGTAGGTTTACAGGGAAAACACCAGCTTTGCTGACTGTAATGCAGTCGCTCCTAAATCATTACTTATGGGGTGCACTCTTGGACAAGCAGAGAGTGTGTCTGTGTATGTGCACACGCGATGGGTAGCCGTATTGCAATTGCTCCTCCAGTTACATTTGACAAACTCTTATAATAGAAAGGCTCCAAAATAATCCAGTCACAATAAAGATGTCATTTCATGAATGTGATCGCTCCTCCACACATGATACAGAGAGTATATGAGAAATTTTAAACGTGAGCATGTAGAGACAGAAATGACATGCTGTCATGTCAATAGGATCAATAAGACAAGACAGTTTAGTTTGTTAAATAAAAGAACAATGTATAGGCATATTCTATGTGAAATTATCCTTAAATTGCTATTCTAATGCTATTGCTAATTACTAATTCCTAAAACTGCTGTCATCTGGTGTTATATAATAAAAAAATACAATAAAAATGACATTTTTGCCTGCTTGGGGGGCGTTACACATTGTCTTAGGGTAGGAACTTTTCCAAAAATTTTCTTCCAGATTCCCAAAGTAGTAGTAGTTCATTCTGACATTTCTTTTGTGGGAGCGTCAAGGAGCAGCAAAGTATGGAGAGGTCTTCTTCTGTGTGCTCCTTAATGTCATCACAGCCATGTAATGTCTACAATCTCAAATAGAGCAACAAAAATGCCACTAATCATGAGACAAAACAATGATGTAGTATTCAGTCGTCCAATTGCTTTGTTTTTACTTCTTCCAGGATATTTCATCCAAGTCATCCCAGACCCTTCCCACAGACTGGTTGGTCTATGATGAAATGAGCCGAGGCCATAGGATTGCCAGTGTTCGCTGTTGTTCTTTGGTGACGCCCATTACTGTAGCAATATTTGGAGGAAGTTCCAGACCTCTCACCTTCACCCGTCATGAAGCTTCTGTTCAGAAAGGTACTCTCATCCTAGCTTCATCTAAGAACATGTTCAAATGTAGGTGTGTGTGATGTTTTTGTTTTATGGAAGTTGATGTTTGCACACTAAGAGTTGTACAGGTACTGGCAAGAGTGTGATATTATTTTCAAATAGATATGACATTGTAACATTTTTTTCCACACAGTCAAGCTGTCTCGTAATTCGTCTGTAAAAAGTTCACTTCAGATTTCATATTCTGTTCTCAAACCGGTGACATAAACAACTAATGTTAATCGATGGAAAGGCTTCTTGAGACGTCATCTGTACTTCTGTGAAGAAGGTGTCGGACGTTTCGCTCCTCATCCGAAGAGCTTCGTCAGCGAACTAACAAGTGCTGGTAGCCTAGGCCTTAAATACAGTACGAGTGGGCGGAATTGGTGTGCCAATGCCCTCCTCCTATTGGTTCCTTACACTAAGAGTGGGAGGAGTGGTGGTCTAATCCTCTCCTCCCATTAGCACCTCCGATCAAAGGGAAGTGTAGCTCCCCGTAGTTGGGTAAGAACGACTCTGATACTGGCTCGTTAGCATCTATTGTTCTGGCTCGGCCCTGGCTCCACCTCATTTGCATGACTAAGAGCTGTGGGTTTTGGTCTCAGTAACCTGCTGAACACAGGGTCCAAATTAAACCTCAAACCACCATTCCGATTCAATGATGGGTTCTGTGTTAATGTTAATGGTAATGTTAATGATATCTATCTTATAGGCCTGGGAATCTCAGGGTACCTCACGACACCTTTTACGATACATGGCTCACGATAACGATAATATCTCTATACGGCAATAAGATGAAACAAAAAAGAATGAAAGAAAACTAATGTCATAGTTAAATTCTGCACTTTTAGTGCAATGACACTTTTAGTGCAACATAACTGTAAACAGGATCAAATCTATTAGTAGAAACATAAAAATAAGTATTTTGCCTTTGAATGGACAAAATCAACATTTCTGTTTTAAACAGACATGTAAGTACAATATTATGATAGCTTAGGCCATTTGTCTCAAACTTTTATTTATTTATTTTTTTTTTTAGAGCTGCTTTTACAAAATGAGATTGTTTTGCCAGAATATATTGGTATCCACAACTCACATTTTTGTACAAAAACTCATATTTTAGGATGCATTTATTTCCTGTGCAGATTTCTCTTAACTTTCAGCACTGTTCGAGCTACTTTGACAAATGGAAAGGAGAGGTGAGCTACTTGCGTTGTTACTTATATGACTGGCAACGTGTAAATTGTACTTTATTTACAAAGTAGATCTCCACTCACACTGTGAGGTCAGTGTCTTTATGCTATTTTGTGGTAATTTGTCATTTAGTAGAGGCATAATGACTAAGAGTGGAAGTTTCTTCTCAGATGATGTTATTTGGAGCAGCGTTCCTATTTTCTTATGGCTCGTAGCACGTTTGTCGTGCTGGTCACGTGTCCTATTTTCTTGAGACACTTCTTGCAAAGTCCTCATCCAGCTTTGTTTCATCCATCCGTACTATTAAAGCCAAAGTAAGCCCGCACTTTTGATTTTACTATACTGCCGCATCTTTACGTTTAACTTCGCTGCTCGCATCCTCCGTAGCACTGTTGTTTGAGTTTTCTTCTTCAGTGACTTCCGCAGTAGAGGTGCTGCCAAACTTTCTGCCACTTTCAGACAGGACATGTACATGTTCATCGTGCCTAAAAAAAAATGGTTAACGCGTTTTAACCCATAACATGCTATGGTGACACGCGCCAGCAGCACTTTAATATCAACGTGTTGAAATGTATTTGCTAACCCTGTCCCTCTCGTCGAGTGGAGCCGAGTATGAACACGCTCCAGTTTGCAGCGAGCAATAACAAGCACAATTTAGACTAAAACTATACTAAAACATTTTTGGAACTCCAAAATGTGAAATGCAAAAATAATTGCCTCATAACATAAAGCTGTAGTTTGGTCATATCCTCATACCGTTTCATCTAAATGCCCCAACTGTGTAAGTGCCCAATTATTCAATATCCACCATAAACATACTGCCAGGATTACAAAGCCTGCTCTGTTGCAAGAAAACAGCGTAGAAAAATAACATATAAAAGAGGGGAAAAGTCTGCAACACATATTGGAATCTGTGTATTTATGTTTACACATGCCTGCATCCGCCGGGGGCTCCACACACCTCCGCCTCCCACATGCCCCCGCCACCCTATGATGACTAAAAGGCGTATATAGTCCAGGTGTGCCTCCTGAGCTCCAGAGCAGCACCCTGGCTAAACCTGCCAGCTGGAGGACTGTCCAGAGATAATCTACGAAGAAGTGTGGCAGGGTCCAGGGCTTCTAGCAGCCCAGAAATAGTGTGTGAAATCCGTCTGAAACTGAAACATCCGGCTATGGAGCTCAGACTTTGCCAACTTTGCCAGTGCGGCAAACAGTGCCAGTGAAGGACATACCAGAATATATTCATGCAGACTGAGTTGGTGTAAGAACGCAAATTAACATGTTAGAGGCATTATTTTCATTATGTCTGACGCTGAGATAAGCTTTCACTGTTTTTCGATCCTTCTCGTTTTCAACTATTTTATGTCTTCATACATCACAGCATGTATACTCCCACAGTCGGAGCAAGTCATTTCAACGACATGCACCGTTATTTGCTTTCATCTCCAAAATATTACACCAACATACTGAGTGTTTATGTGGCCACTTAAGCATCACCGGAAGTGATGTACTGTAAACTGCCTCCAGGTCACATGGTTGAAACCCAGCAATAAAGCCTGAATTATCCTTCAGCATCGTCTGCCCTTCTTATGGCGACTTGATTGATTGCAATTCTCACCAAATTCTCCACCAAAACAACTGACTTGGACTAGCTCTTTAGCTTAGTGACTCGACTCAGTGAGAAGGGACGTCGCTAAAAGTTTATTGCCGCTATATTTGAATAATAAAAAAAAAGATACAAGGCGAGATCGTATTGATAATCCATAGTAGGGTTTAGCATTGCAATACTTTGAGATAAAGATGTTTTGTCACACCCCTAATTGTGAGTGATGCCGGCTCCCAGCATGCATTGTCGTACCTGGTTTGTAAAAAGTTGCTGACGTTATGTGTTTAGAGTTATGTATCGAGTTAACATACAGTCATGGAAAAAATGATTAGACCACCCTTGTTTCTTCAGTTTCTTGGTCATTTTAATGCCTGATGCAACTAAAGGTACCTTTGTTTCGACAAATATAACAATGACAACAAAAATAGATCATAAGAGTTAAATTATTTGCTATAGCCATTCATGTAAGAACTTAACTGATTTTGGTTATTATCAAGAAAACCATGGAAGGTGCTAGATATCAGCTCTTAAATGAAACACTTATGAGCTATATTTGTTAGCATCATTATATTTGGCCAAACAAATGTACCTTTAGTGTCACCGGGCATTAAAATGGATCAAAAAACTGAAGAAACAAGGGTAGTCTAATCATTTTTTCCATGACTGTATGTAACATCACACATCTTTGACATGGATTAGTAAGTAGTATTTTACAAAAACATCACAAATGTCTTGTATGTGGTATATCCACGTCATTTTAATGAAAATAACTGTAGATTCTTATGGGTTAAACTTGTAGTCTTACAGCATATACTGTATATTAGGGGTGTCTCAATACAGTACAACTTTTTTCGATATTGCAGCCTTGATACCGATGCGGATATCAATCCAATCCAATATCAACAGGAATCATTCATACTTTTATGACTTATTTTGTAATGGTGTCTTAGAATAGTCGACTATTTGACGATTCGATTCGTAGGAGTCTGATTTGACTATCAACCTTGTGGTTGAATCGTATGAAAATGTCATGTGATCAAAATTGTAGCATTCTACAAGTACATGCTGCTGAGCGTACATGTTTACGTAGAATGTCTCTGCTTTTGGTATAAATAACCTATTTGATTTTGAATTTGTGTTACTAAAGACAGAAAATGATGTGTGCACTGTTTGGTAATTTTCATCCCATTGCCAGGAAACACACTTTTGTTTGAGAACATTCTGGTGGTTTGGCACAACTGAGTTTGATTAAGAAGATCCTTTTCTCATGCTTTCTTTCAGACAGTCCAGCTTGTGACATGAGTGATAGCGACACAGAGGACTCCGCCGAGATGAAGATTGACGACTGGCTCATCTTTCAAATGGACAATGAGGTGAAAATGTTGCCATCAACAGTAATAAAATAACACTTCATACAACACATCAGACTTGATTTGTAACCTGTGGTATAAGTGGAGGAAACAGGATTAACGGTCATAGCAGTGTTAAGAGCTGTATCATTACCCCACACTTTGGAAACATCTGGGTATAGCCTCTTAGGTTCTGTCCCAGAAGACTGAATGATCATGTCAGTGTGTAGCCTTCTGTTAGTCATTCATTTTCTTTTGGATGATAATCTTTTTTATGCGCCATTTCATTCGCTGGCACATCTTCATCTACAAATCATTACTACTAGGTCTGCTTCCATCATATTTACAGTCACACATCACTAGCAAACCTACTATCAGTTATAGGCTATATTCAGAAGATGGGTTCCTCCTCTCAGGAGGAACAGGGAAAAAAAAGGCCTTCAGTTCTCTGGCCCCTCAGATTGGAATGAGCTCCAAAACTCAGTTTGAGGTCTGGTCTCTCGGACCACTTTTAAATCTTCCTTAGAAGGTTTGTAGAAAAGCTGTGGTAGTTGTAAATGTCTTATTTAACGATACGGTACACTGTTTTAATATGTGCACACATAAACTGTTTTGTCTGTAATATGGTTTTAATATGTTAAATGTTTGTTTCATATTGTGATGCTGCCACTTGGCCCAGGTCGTTCTTGTAAAAGAGATTTTTATTTTCAATGAGTTTTAACCTGTTTAAATAAACGAATAAAAGAAAAAATGCTGACTTTGCTATGAATAGTAGTGAGGATCACTTCATTTAGCCTATTACTAACTTACGCTTGCAAATGGTTGATTGTGTTTTCTTAAATGAATCACTTGCTCTAATGCTGATTGAATGTCGATTATTTCTCTTACGAATGCACTCAGTGCTTGCAGGCTGTATGACCTGACTTTGGATTATGCTGTCAGTTGGCAGAATGGGTGTTTGACCTGAGGCACAAGTGGCATCATCTGTTCATCAAGAGAATCGGTGGCCTTTCAAAACCCTGGTCTCAGCAAGATGAGATGGCCATTCAGACCTTGGTTTCTGTAAGTCACAATTTTATTTTTGCTCTTCTCGTACTCAGAAGTACACAGAATTTTTTTTTTAGAGCACAGCTAGCTAAAGGGGATCTCTACAAATTAACAGATCTCACTTGCCACTTTTTCCACCTCAAAGAAAAAGTCTAAAACTCAGATAAACAAATCAACATGGTAGTACCTTTTTTGTATTTAGTGACAGGCCATGTCCACACGAACACGGATATTTTGTCCACACAACACGGATATTTTCAAAAACACACATTTGCCCCTCTCCTGTGTCAAAATTTGTTTAATATTTCTGTCCACACGAATACGCATTCACAGGCTGTCATGCGCATGCCAAAGTAATGCCCGCGCTGCAGCCATGGACTGTTTAGGCAATTTTACCCAATCAGAAGCGTCTGACATCATTTCCGTAGACAGCACAAAAACAAACATGGCGATTTGCAGGAGAAGATACGTGTGGACTTTAGTAGTTTATTTCACATTTGTTAGCTAAATTTATTGAATATAAAACAGAAAATGTATGAAACATATGTTGTTTTTTTAAACGTTTAAACCTGACATTACTCACCACCGACAGAGGCTCGCTGTTTTCTGTTAAAGCTAATGACTTTTTGCCCTCCCATGGGAGTTTCCTGTGTGATGGCACTTCCTATACGCGATGAGGTTCGTCGTATTAAACTTCCCCAGTTCTGTGCCACCGTGGAAAACATGATAAATGTTTTGGACTGCAGTTGCTGCTGGATAGACATGCAGCGGTGGAGTCTGTAATCAACTTCTTGTATTGGAGTGCCATTATTGGAGATATGAGATGCAGGCCGATATAATCCGACACTGTTTTTTGGTAATTGGTTTTTGACTCCCATCCTCACCTGCAGCAGTTAAAAAATCTCTCTCTGATAGTGTTGCAATGTAAGTTATGAGGCGGGATTTGTTGCTGTTTAGCTACAAAAATGTGCACTAGTGGCCAAAATGGTGGTCAAATCATGCACGACTACCAACATTTACACATTTTTTGTACATGGCATGCATTCTCACCCTTAAATCTCAGGCATGTATTTTGTTGCAGTTTGTCAGTTTAAGTTTCCTTGTTTGGCCAGCCAGCATCTTTTACGTGATGCTGGAGCATAACAAAGCCTTCAGTCTGCACGTAGAGTGATGTGCTCCTCCAAAGGTATCCTCCGTTAAGGCTGTGATTGGTGGGCTTGTTGTACATTATTTCCATTTCGAGGGCAGACAGCCCACCTCTACAGACATCTTCTCTAATTTTGAATCTACTGACAATTGTAACACATACAGTTGTACCAATGCAATAACACTCTCTTTTAATTACCATTCTTCGCTCGCAACGGGATGCTAACAAACTAAGGAATGATCCAAAACCAAAAACACCGTAATAAAATGCTGCAAATTAAAAATGCTGCCAAGTGCAAAAGAAAAATTCTGCAAATGCCAAAAACATGCACAAACCCCTCCATGAGAGAAATGCTGCAACTTCACAGAAAAAAAAGGAAATCAGCCAGGCTACCAGGAAGTTTGCCAAACCTTCAGAAAACTAAACACCCAGAAAATTGTTGGCTGAATGAAAATATTTTTTTTTCTTGATGCCTTTGTTTAACGCTTGGCCATAAAAATTGGTTGCTGTTACAACACGGTAAAATATTACATTATTTCAGATAAATCCGACCACCTGCCGTCAAGCTGAAGAAGGAGTCCTATAGGGCCTTTTTGACTCATGGGACTCCGGAGTCAGATGACAGGTACCGGCAGGCCAAGCGGTGTGCGGCTCTGGCAGTCGCTGAGACAAAAACTCAGACATGGGAGAAGTTCAGAGAGGCCATGGAGAAAGACTTCCGGACGGCTTCGACGAGATTCTGGACCACCATCCGCCGTCTCAGGAGGGGGAAGCAGTACACAGTCAACACCGTGTATGGTGGGGTTGGTGTGCTGCTGACCAGTATGACCGGTGTTAGAGTTTGGTTCACATTGCTGGCAATAAGTCGGACTCGTTTCCAGTGAGGGTTGGACTTCGCCAGGGCTGCCCTTTATCACCTGTTCTGTTCATTACTTTTATGGATAGAATTTCTAGGCACAGCCAGGCCGTTGAGGGGGTTCTGGTTTGGTGGCTGCAGGATTGGGTCTCTGCTTTTTGCAGACGATGTGGTCCTGCTGGCTTCATCGAGCCGTGACCTTCAACTCTCACTGGATTGCTTCGCAGCTGAGTGTGAAGCAGCCGGGATGAGAATCAGCAACTCCCAAGTCCGAGTCCATGGTTCTCGCCCCGAAAAGGGTGGAGTGCCATCTCCGGATCGGGGATGAGATCCTACCATGAGTGGAGAGTTTAAGTACCTTGGGGTCTTGTTCACAAGTGAGGCAAGGATGGAATGAGGGATCGACACACGAATTGGTGTGGCATCTGCAGTGATGCGGACTCTGCATCGCTTGGTTGTGGTGAAGAGAAAGCTGAGCCAAAAGGCAAAGCTCTCAATTTACCGGTCAACCTATGTTCCTACTCTTACCTATGGTCCTGAGATTTGGGTAGTGACCAAAAGGACAAGACCATGTCTACAAGCGGCCGAAATGAGTTTCCTCCGTAGGGTGGCTGGACTCTCGCTTAGAGATAAGTTGAGAAGCACAGTCGTCCGGGAGAAAGTAGAAACGCTGATCCTTCGCATTGAGAGGAGCCAGATGAGGTGGCTTGGGCATGTGGTTAGGATGCCTCCCAGACGCCTCCCTGGGGAGGTATTCAGGGCACGTCCGACCGGTAGAAGGCATCGGGGAAGACCCAGGACACGTTGGAGAGACCATGTCTCTCAACTGGCCTGGCAACTCCTTGGGATCTGCCGGGGAGAGGGAAGTCTGGGCTTCCCTGCTTAGGCTGCTGCCCCTGCGACCCCACCTTGGATAAGCGGTAGAAGAAGGATGGATGGATGGATGAATAAATGATAAATCCATCTTACATGTTAAGATGGATTTATATAAAATTATAGTTTAGTTTTTCAACTAAATTGTACGGGTTTTGATATTTATTAATTTCCGCATTTTCTGACCAAATGAATGCAATGCACAATGTACACAAGGACAATGTTTACTAACATCAAGATGACATCTGCAGGTGCTTACAATAGAGGAAAAGGGAGCAGGCTTGGAGCAGCCCACAGGGATAGGCCAGCGTCCTCGCCCCGCGTTGTCAGAGGAGGGCATCCAGAACTCTATAAAGAACTGTAAAGGCAGCCCAAAGCTTCCTTGCATGGCAACTGATGACAGGTATTCAGCGCACACCTGCAAGTTAGTGGTTAATGTTTAGTGACGTGTAAAGTTGTTCTCATTCTTTACTTTTCAGGATGACAATAGTTAATTGAGAACACAATGGCTGTGTTTCAAATTAAATGCTTCCAGTACACTTCAACAAGTATACAATGTATTTGGTTCCCGAGTGTGTGAATTTTGACATTGTAGCTCTGTCCCAAATCCTTTATAGTCGTCCCTCACTACATCACGGTTCGAACATCACTCCCTCGCTCTATCACGTTTGTTTTTAGAAAATTTATTAATTAATCACTGATTGGTGTTTCGTTGTTGACTATGGCCTATTATTATACAAACATTTTGAAAGACAATAGGTGTCAGTAATGCTACATGGATGAGACCTTACCTTAGATTACACCTTAACAGTGTATGAAGTCAGCCATGGTATGTCCGACATGAGAGATTAAAAAAAATTCTGCCATTCCATGTGGAAGTGGTAGATTTTTGGCTTCTTACTTTGTCCTTCTTTGCCACTCTTTATCCCATGTTAAAACGTGGGCACCTGCAATTTATAGACAAGTGTGGCCTCTATATGTACAAAGACTTTTTTTATTTAAATTTGTTAAGTGCGTCTTATATTCAGGTGCCCTCAATAGTCTGTAATTTATGGTATGTAGCGTTAGTTTCAATTTAGTGGTCAAATAAGTTTTGTGGCTCCAAATGGGTTTTAATGTGGTGGAAACGGGCCCAAATGGCTCTTTTGATGTTAAAGGTTGCTGACCCCTGCCCTAGACGGACTAAATATATATAAAGCAAATGCCCAACAGTTAATGGTTTGGTCCGCAGCATATCAGAAAAGAGGCAAAAATGTTGATCGCTGTTTTCCAAAGTAAAAGCTGATGTGTGTGAATATCTTGTTTTGTCTAAAACACTAAGATCATAGATCTGCTTTCATGGATGATTAAAGATATTAAAAATATTCACATTTGAGAGGCTGAAATCAGAGGACATTTACATTTTTAAATCAAAGAACGATTAATCGAAAACAAAAATAATAAATTAATTGGATAATCGATTAATGATCGATTCTTTGTTGCAGCTCTACTCTTATCTAACAGAGCTGCTGATTAAAAAGCTTTCGTACATGCACAAATCTTTTCTTCTGTCTAAATCTAAAAAGTCAATTGAAATGGGTGCATTTTGTTAGTTGCTGTGGTAGAATTGAGGTTAATGATGCCATGCTTTTATTTTGACTCTTACTTTGTGCTGAGTTTTAAAGCTGTGTAACTAGACAGTAGTTATGTTGTAGTTTCACGCTGCTTAGCGATAAGGAGGAAGTTAACAATGCTACAACACATGCTGACGAAAGGAGCCATGTTTCACAGAAATGACCCGTCTGGATCTCACATTTGATTATTTTAAGTGGTGAGGTGAAATCATTTGTTAGAAATAAACATGCATTGGAAGATTTGTTTGTCATTGCATGAAAACATCACAAAGTCATTGACTTAAAACATTTGTTGAAAGTATTATTTGACATGACACTGATGGATATTGTCATTTATTGTAAACACCATTAAGCACCAGCGTAAAGTATCCTGACTATAAGATACATGGAAAAGCACAACGCAGCATTGAATACGTCATTATTTTATTTTATAATCATGATAATGTTTTGTTAATATTAATCATAACAAACATCAGGTTATCAATTAAATAATTCTAGGGATTTAGTTTACAAGACACAGCGCTAATATGTCCTTAGTGCTCCGTTTCTCGCTTTTCTTTGGACAATTTATCAAAAAGATAAGACAGTTTCAAGTATGTCATCAAAAGCAACATTTATTTACCATGCACAGCCTTTATTTGTGTGGATAGTGTCAGGGCCGTGTGCGTAATCTTTCTCTTTCATTTTCCATAAATGAGGGGCTTTTGTTTGGTTGTGCTTTGAAATAACACATAACTGTAGTTCCTCATAAAATAATAATATACCTCATATTCTGATGGTGTTATCCAAATATTATGTTTTTACGGGCCTCCAACGCTCCAAATAAGATTTCCACCTCAGTTTCGGTGAAGTTTCGCTTCTTCGTCCTCTCGACAGCCATGATTCAGAAAAACCAAGCGGAATGCAATCAAGGGTCATTAAATATGGACGCCACATTCATGAGACACTTTGCATTGACCATTTATGGCGAATTGAAGGCGTGGAGAGGGCGTGACGTGGGGTGGAGTTGCGTGAAAAAATTGCGTGAATGTGTGCGCATACGCCACCATTTTCAGGTCTGAATATTTTTGTCCATATGCACATTTTGGGTTTCTGGTGTACGCAGAATTTTAGTCAGTACAACACAGTTTTATAGATGAGGCCCCAGGGCTTGATGAGTTGGTTCACATAGACGGGTTGTTGGCATAAACGGGTTCCACAGTACCAATGAAAGAAGGCATTTGTTTAAAATAATCATTATTTTCACAGTTCCTGTTGTGTTTTTCCACATCCTCTGTGCTCCAGGGCACCAGAAGTGTCAGTCTTGTGTCAGAAGAAACCACAGAACAAAGATAAGACTTCACTGCCCAGAAATCCTCTCACGGATGAACTTCCTTCCTCCAGCAGTTCCTCCTCTTTTGTAAGTCATTCTGGCAAACCATACTATTCTTCCTCAGGAGACGTATTTCCAGTCAAACATGGGATGAAGTCTTGTATTTGCCTTTCATACGGTGTCTTCTTTCTTTTCCCAGCATTGTTCAAATCCGGCCTTTGCATCAGTGCGTTACTTCATCATGAAAAGCAGCAACATGAGGAACATAGAAATTTCACAGCAGAAAGGCATCTGGTCCACCTTACCAAGCAATGAGAGCAATCTCATCCAGGCTTTCCATGAGAATGAAGTCATTCTCATCTTTTCTGTCCAAGGCTCTGGACACTTCCAAGTAAAATAGTCTTTCCTCACATGTATGCTTATTGCCTTGCGTAGACTGCGTGTGCATTCTATTTGTTTTATTTTTTCTAGGGCTACGCTCGCATGTCATCAATTATCAGTCATACGAATTGTCAAGATTGGGGGCTCACAGGATTAGGAGGAGTTTTCAGTGTGGAGTGGCTCTGCAAGAAAAGTCTACCTTTCCGGTGCACCCAACACATCCTCAACCCGCTGACAGACTACAAGAAGGTCCAGATTAGCAGAGATGGTCAGGTGAGTTAAAAAAAATAAAATAAAATAAAATAAAAAACAATACCCCATGTGATTACTATTCTTCAAGCAGATTCATGAGTAAAATATCTCCTTAACAATTATTTTAAACTAGGGGTCTCTTATATACAGTATATCGGTATAAAAATGACATATTGGATCATACTGGTATCACTTTTTCTGTTGATAATTATACCAGTGCGCGAATGAGACCTTATCAAGCTGCCCCATGCACCACAGAGCAACAAGCTCAGTATGTCCGCAGTGTGGAATAAAATACTGTAAATTCCGGTGTATAAGCCACACCCAGTACTTTGTTGAGCAGGGCCCTTGAAACGATGATATCAAAAGTCAAATATTATTGAATGTAATCCTTCTAACTACATGGTTCTTTCTTTGTGGTTTGTATCTTCCATTTTCCTTGCTATCATGGTAATGACATTTCTATGTACCATAAATTCCAGTGTATAATCCACTACTTTTTCTCTTAAACTTTGAACCCTGCAGCTTATACAGCGATGCGGCTAGTTAATGGCAAAATTAAAATTTTGTGACATCTTCTTTATTTCAGAATTACTATTGATTGTTTAAATACTGTGCCGCTTGCGAGTCAGTGAGGAAATGGTAGCACTGTCTTTGGCAGGAGCAAATCACGAGCTATCAGTGCACTCACAAGAAGCTTGTCAACCCACTGGAAGTCAGTGGAGGTGAGTTTATACAGGTATACCTAGTATAACAACAGTCTGACTCACGTGTCATCTTTCAAAGAACACTTTACTAACAGCACTACATTCAGCACACAGCAACTTAATATTCAATATTGTATAAACAAATATTACAAATATACAAACATGTCCCAATATGGCTTTAAAATGAAAAAAACCAACATTTTAAAGGTATCCCATAATGCATCGCGTCTGAGCAGCGCATTCATTGGGGTGCTACAAGAACACCTTCCCTCTTTTTGCTTTGGGCTCCAGGTCCTCTGGCTCCCTCTGGTGGACAAAAGCATTGCAGCCATTTTCTACAAGTATGCTTTCTATGCTCTCCTGCAATGAAATGGTTTTCTCAACTGAAATGCATGTGAATTTGTCTTGGAGATCAATATAGTAACTATTTATTTTGGGAACACTTTAAAATGTTGTTTTTTTTGTCATATAAAAATTGTATTGATGCATGTTTCTATATTTCTGAGGTATAATGTTTGAGTGTTAGTTGCTGTGTGATGAGTTTAATGTTGTTTGTAAGATGAAACCGTGAGTCAGACTGTTACAGTCAGTAATGACCTCCTGCAATTTCCAGTGGGTTGACAAGAGCTGACTGGTCCTCACGGACTGGTGCGTGCCACAATATGACACTATGACGTGGACACGTGAGGCTTATATGAAAACAAATATGTTTTTTCCTCAAAATTTAGTGGGTGTGGCTTATACATTGGAATAAACTGTTTTTGCAACATTCTATTATTGACTACATGCTGACAAACACAAACTGGCAGGCACCATAAGTCAACTCGGTGTGCATTCAGATGGTAGGCGGGGCTTGCGCACTAAGCCGAGGAGCCAAGCTCACGGTGGCCTCACCTTAGGTTTCTGCCCTGTATTTAATCAGGAAATCTGCAAATTCAGTGAGGATGCTCCGTTCAGGGTTTTATGCTGCCGATCATCCATGAGTGGGATCGGCCGATGCCCATCACATGTACATTTTTAAATGTATTTATGGATGAGGGCTATTGGCCAAAGGCACTGTTTATGGTGGAATGGTTAGGACAAAAATAGGTCATTATTTAAAAATCATTAAAATTATTTTAAAATAATAAAAATTAACATTCACGCACATTTATATACATGACGACTTGCACATAGAGATACCTGCACACACGTACATATGCACACTCACAGTACATACATACCTCCCCACATAACTCACTGAGTTCACCAGGGTGTTATTATGTTATGTTGGTTGGTTTTATTACAGTGACGGTGATGTTGGCAATATGATTATCGTGTTTACAATTGTGTGCATTACAGTTATTGACATTCTGATAAAAGTAAGAAAAAAGAGGGAAAAAAAGGAAAAAGAATGACTGACCCACAGCCTTTGCAGTGGCTATGTCGTAGCTATTTTATATGTTTATATGTTAGCTCTTAGCGCGGGTGACAGGAAGACATGTCTAACTTTTTTTGGTGTCAGGAGCACTTTAAGCAGGAATCGTGTGATCAGATATGGACTAGTCACCCTGGCAGAAGGACCCGCCCACAGTCATTTCTTTTGCCTTTGCCTTTACTGGCCATCTTGAGCCATCTAGTAAATGCAATGACAAAAAGCAAATGGAAAAGACAGAGACAAAACAGGAAAAGTGATGCCAACATGGAAAAAAAACTAAAACAATACAGAAAAAAACAATGACAGAATGGAAAAAGAATATGACAACATTTGTATATTTTTATTATTATTGCTTCTCTCCGTATTTCCACATGTATTCCCTTTTAATTTTGGCACTGCTGTGATTCCATACAAAATGAATATGCAAGTGTACTTTGCTTGATATTTTGACTGAATTATTGTTGTTGAATTGTTATTTTGTAGGAGTTAGATGCCCAAGCAGGCAGACAGCTGCTGTCACTCTGGGAGAGAAACACCAGCAGTCACAGTTGACACCATCATTTGCACTATTACTACAACCCTTTGTCTTTTGTGGACAATTTGTTTCCACTATGCCTTCTGGGAGTGTTTCTTCTGCATTTTACCTTCAGCTGGTTGTGTGATGAATTGGAACGTTCAACACTGTTTTTTCTGTCGTTAAGAATTTGCAGTATTGACTTGTTCTTAACAGTACATGTTCATAATAATACTGGAAAATGTTTTTGACAAATGATTCCATTTAGTTCTTTGATACACTTGCATTTTATAGGTGAGTTTGACCATGCTTATGAAATATGATGTTGTTTATTATTCACATTACATTGTACCAAAGAATGTAGTTTCAGTCTCAGTTTCATGTATTATATTATGTATCAATAAGTTGACAATAAATTGTATTCTTTTGGAGTGGAGTGAAGGTAGTCTACACGTGACCCTCCACATCGTTTTTTTGTGGCCCTTGGAAGCCGAAAATAAAGTGCAATGTATTCACTATGCCTTAAGAACTGTTCTCTAAACCTGCAGCTTTAATCCTGAAATGGTAAATGCCATACTTTTGTTAAATATGGCTTAAAGTAAAGCTAAAAGTCTACACCAGGGATCGCCAACCCATCAATCATGATGAACAGCTGGTCTTTGGGACTTACTCAGTTGATCGCTGTTGAAAATTCTTAATTATACGTTTATATCTAGTGCAGGCACTGCTCAGGTCTGTTCAGATGCATGAAAATCTGAACTGTGTAAAGCGCATCAAACGTTATATTGTGTCTGGAATCACTCTCTGACCGAAGCGGCTGTTTTGATGAGGTGCTTTCTGCTCCAATCACGACTATATTTAGGAAAAATAAATGCATTATCATATACACTCCTGATCAAAATCTTAAGACCAGTTGAAAAATTGCTAGAATTTGCATTTTGCACGTTTGGATCTTAATGAGGTTTTAAGTAGAGCTACAATATGCAAAAGCAAGAAGGGGGAGTGAGACAAAAAGCATTTTGAAAAAGTAATTTATTGAAAACAACAATTAAAATGAAATAGGCTGTTTATCAGCTGATCAAAAGTTTAAGACCATCTCTCTAAAAACAAAAAAACTCTCCAAACCAGAACAAAAGATGTTCT
This sequence comes from Dunckerocampus dactyliophorus, assembly GCF_027744805.1. Lineage (NCBI taxonomy): Eukaryota > Metazoa > Chordata > Actinopteri > Syngnathiformes > Syngnathidae > Dunckerocampus > Dunckerocampus dactyliophorus. The sequence continues at coordinate 5,392,402 of NC_072835.1, read as the reverse complement.
CAGTAGGACTCAGTAATGAGTAGCTCCACCGTTCTTGTTAATTACTTGAAAAACTGGTTTGGGCATGCTTGATGCGAGTGTTTCCAGGAGGCTAGTGGGAACATTGTTCCTAGTGGTGAAGATGGCTTCACCAAGGCCATCAACTGTCTGGAACTGATGGCCATTTTTATAAACTTCCCTTGCCATCCATCCCCAAATGTTCTCTATGGGATTTAAATGAGGGGAACATGCAGGATGGTCCAAAAGAGTGATGTTATTCTCCCTGAAGAAGTCCTTGGTCAAGCAAGCATTGTGAACTGCAGTGTTGTCCTGTTGAAGAACCCAGCTGTTACCACACAGACCAGGGCCCTCAGTCATGAGGGATGCCCGCTGTAACATCTGCATCAGTTTGACGACCCCGCACCACCTGAAGCTCCAGTGTTCCACTGAATGAAAAAGCACCCCAGACCATGATGGACCCCCTCCACTGTGCCGGGTAGAAAACATCTGGAACACACAGGAACGTTGGAAGCCATCTGGACGGTCAAGGTTACATTTTTTTTCATCAGAGAATAAAACTTTTTTCCACCTTCTGTCCCTTGTTTGATGCTCCCTGGCAAAGTCTAAATGGGCAGTTTTGTGGCGTTGAAGGAGACGAGGTCTTTGAATTTATTTTTTTTTTAAACCCTTTTCCTGCAGATGCTGTCTGATGGTTATTGCTCTGCAGTCGGCACCAGTAAGGGCCTTAATGTGGGTGGAAGACCGCCCTGTGTATTGATTGACAGCCAATCGGATCCTCTGGCTTAGCGCAGGTGTGATTTTTTTTTTTTGGGTCTCCCACTTGACTTTTTTGTTCTATAATGCTCAGAAGCTTAAAAAAACAATGTAGAATGACTGATTTACTGCACCCAACCTCAGCAGCAATGGCACGCTGCGAGAGGCCTTGCTTATGCAGCTGGACAATCCGACCACGTTTCCTTGTAACCTCAATTTTCTAAAATTATGGAGAAGCTATTCAATAATAGGTTGGACAAATTTATTAATAACAATGAATTACTTGCAGGCAGTCAATATGGTTACAGAGCCAACATTTCAACTTCTATGGCACTGATCGAAATCACGTAGGAAATCACTACAGCTATAAACAACAGAAGATGTGCAGCTGCAGTATTCATGGATCTGACAAAAGCTTTCGATACAATTAATCACAATATTTTAATTTCAAAATTAGAAAGGTATGGAATTAGAGGATTAGTTTTGAATTGGGTTAAAAGCTATCTAGCAAAGAGGAAACAATTTGTAAAACTAGATTAATACACATCTGGGAGTTTATAAACCATCTGTGGAGTACCCAGGGGTCCATATTGGGACCAAAACTGTTCAATTTGTATAACAACGACATTTGTAAAGTAACAAAGGACTTAAAGTTGGTCTTATTTGCGGATGATACTACTGCTTTTTGTTCTGGCCAAAGCACACAAGAACTCATTAAAAAGGTCAAGGATGAAATGGTCATATTAAAATCATGGTTTGACAGGAACAGATTATCCCTGAATTTAAATAAAACTAAAATAATGATATTTGGTAATAGTAGAAGGGAGATGTAGGACCAAATACAAATTAACAGAGTGGACATTGAAAAAGTGAAAGAATATAAATTCCTGAGGGTCATAATAGACGAAAAAATGAGTTGGAAATCTCATATTAAATATATACAACAAAAGGTGGCGAGAAATATCTCTATATTGAATAAAGCAAAATATCTTCTTGATCAAAAATCACTCCACACTCTGTAGTGTTCCTTAGTATTACCATATTTCATGTATTGTGTGGAGATATGGGGAAATAATTACAAAAGCAATCTTCACTCACTCACTCACTGTATTACAAAAAAGATGGGTGAGGATCATTCATAATGCCAAGTACAGAGAACATATGAACCCTTTATTTTTAAAATCACAGATATTAAAATTAGCAGATTTAGTATTCTTTCAAACCACTAGAATAATGTATAAAGTTAATAATAACTCATTACCCAAAAACCTCATACAGTATTTTTCAATCAGAGAGGAGAAATATGATCTTGGAGGAAAATTAAACTTAAAACATTTATATGCGAGAACTACGCTGAAAACCCACAGCATTTCCGTGTGTGGAATTAAATTATGGAACGGATTGAGTGAGGAACTCAAAAAATGTACAGAGATGAGCAAATTCAAAAAACAATACAAGCAGTTGGTGTTTGCTAAATACAAGGCAGAAGAGTCTTGATCATCACAATGATTGTTTTGTCATGCTCGTTTTTTATTATTTATATTTATTTTATATACACACACACAGTATATATATATATATATATGTATATATATATAGTATAGTATACAGTATGTATGTGTGTGTATATATATATATATATATATATATATATATATATATATATACAGTATGTCACAAAAGTGACATACTCACTTTTGTACTCACTTGTACTCTTCTTACTGTTATTATGTATTATTATTCTGATTATCACAGAAAACATGACATGGAATGCAGGAAGTGAACAACAAGTGTTGTACTAGATGTAGAATGGATGGGGGGTAGGATTAAATAAGCTTTGCTTCTTCCTACTCCTTTTGGACATGTGGAACTGTGAAAGGATGATTCATGAGATGTATTCCATTGGAACCTTCATGTTCAAATAAACTAAACCAAACCAAACGTTCAAAAAGAGAAAGCTTCTTAGCTTTAGCCATCAGGAGGGCATGACAGTATGAATGCCTGACAGAAAATGAAAATTTTGAGCAGATTTTGGCTTTCATAGCCTGTGGTCTTAAACTTTTGATCAGCTGATAAACAGCCTACTTCAGTTTAATTGTTGTTTTCAATACTTCAGTTACTTTTTCAAAAATGCTTTTTGTCTCACTCCCCCTTCTTGTTTTTGCATATTGTAGCTCTACTAAAACCTCATTAAGATCCAAATGTGCAAAATGCAAATTCTAGCAATTTTTCAACTGGTCTTAAGATTTTGATCAGGAGTGTATGTATGTATACATACAGTGGTGTGAAAAAGTGTGTGCCCCCTTCTTGAGTTCTTTTTTTTTTTTTTTGTTGCATGTTTTCATACTTAAACGTTTCAGATCATCAAATAAATAAATTTAAATATTAGTTAATGACAACAAAACTGAACACAAAATGCAGTTTTTAAAGGAAACTTTTTATTAAGGTAGAAAACAAATCCAAACCTACATGTCCCATTACATCTGGCGTAAAAGTATTGCTGCATTTCAGAAAAGGAACATCATACCAACAGTAAAAAAGGGTGGTGGTAGTGTGATGGTCTGGGGCTGTTTTGCTGCTTCAGGACCTGGAAGACTCGTTGTGATAAATGGAACCATCATTGCTTCTCGACCAAAAAAATCCTCAAGGAGAATGTCCGGCCATCTGTTGGTGACCTCAAGCTGAAACCAACTTGGGTTCTGCAGCAGGACAATGATCCAAAACACACCAGCAAGTCCACCTCTGAATGGCTGAAGAAAAACAAAATGAAGACTTTGGAGTGGCCGAGTCAAAGTCCTGACCTGAATCCTATTGAGATGCTGTGGTATGACCTTAAAAAGGCGCTGGAAAACGCTCCAGTTTGGCTGAATTACAACAATTCTGCAAAGATGAGTGGGTCAAAATTCCTCCACAGCGCTGTAAGAGACTCATTGCAAGTTATCACAAACACTTGATTGCAGTTGTTGCTGCTAAGGGGGGCCCAACCAGTTATTAGGTTTAGGGGGCAACCACTTTTTCACACAAGGCATGTAGGTTAGGATTTGTTCCTCCCTTAATAATAAATAGTTTCATTTGAAAACTTCATTTTATGTTCAACTGTGTTGTCATCGACTTTATGGGCACCCTGTATTATACTGTAATGCTAGGGGAAACACTGCAGCAATTACATTATAAATGTTGCAAACCGCTGCCAAAGTGTTAAGATCAAGTTAATCATCAGTTTCTGTTCAAATATCTACTTCAATCTCTTGAAAGCATGAAATTGTATAGGATACATACAGTTTTCAAAGTACATGGTATCTTGATGCAGCCAACTTAATCCAGTCACGATACAGTATATATATGTTCAAGGTGTGCATAAACAGCCAACATGCAACTTGTAAAAAAAAAAAAAAAAAACGTCACAACACAACACACATACATATGAATGATATGGCATCAACTTCAAGTAAATTTCCAGAAATAAATAATTACAAAACAGGCTGTTGTATACAACTGAAAGGGCAAAAAAAATAAATGGTAAACAATAAAATAAATGGAAAAGGGATTAAAAATAAATTCTATGAGAAAATAAATTTCTATGAGCTTGAGAACGTTGCTACTCGTGACATTTCATGCCGCAGGATCTGCTTGTCGCGCCAGGAATTACGTTCCCTCTGTCATTGGTTGTTTTCGCTCTCACCAGACATCGTTCAGTCTATACTATTGGACCACAGTTCCATCTTCGACTCATGGTTGCAATTCCTGTTTTCCGATTGGCTACAAAATCTGCGGGCTTGGTAGCGCTGCATGTTGACTCAATTATGGTGTGAGCTGATTGGCCAAGAAGAAGCTAGGCTATGTAGTACATGGTGACGTTGCCCTGTTGTCCGCCTACATAAATACGGCGACTTATCTCCTCAAAAGCTCGTACCTCACTGTTAACAATTCTAAACGTCATTAAAGTACTGCTGCTCACCTCACACACAGGTAAGAAACCTCATTAACGTCTATCATTACATTCAAACGGCAGCACACCGACTTGTTTCGTTGTCAAAGCGTTTGACTCCAATGTTTTAGAATACGTTTACTTTCTATGATTCACATTTACGTTGTAGTAATAAGTCGTGTCATTTGGTAACCAAGCAGTCTCAAGACCGACGTGATTAGCATTAAGTAGTACTAAACTCACAATTTCAGCGTCGGAAGCTGGTCCGTCACCTTATTTTGTCCGGGTAGCAAAATACACATTATTGACATTCTTCTTCTTCTTTGGAGTTTGTCCAATTAAACTTGCGAATCTTCTTCAGCTTTGGAATGTTCCACGACAGACACATTTTAATGTGTCTTGATTTTAAATAGTGCAGATATTAGTGTGTTGGTAAGATATTAGTACCGCTTCTGAATGACCTAGCTTAACTTCCAGGAAATCCCTCTGATCTTTCACCTACATTTCCTCCTGTCGATCCCTCTGGCTGCAGTCTGAAAAAGCCCAGCTATGAGTTTCTTATCTCCTGAAAGGAGCTGTGGACATCACAAACATTTACTAACTTGGGTGTTTTATATTTTTTGTACGTTATTCAAGATTCTGTTTTGTGTTTGCAACCACACCCATGGTGTTTAACGTTTGACCATTAATATGGTTGGTAATCAGGAGCTGGTCAGTGGTGTCTGACACCTTAACATGTTGCTCATAGTCACCTTACTATCATGCTAATCAAACATGACCTAGTCACCTTACCAACATGGTGAAGTCACCTTGCTAATCATACATGACCAAGGTGTGTGTATCATGTCCATGTAGGCAGAGCAAGGGCGCACCAGGCGTGTAAAAGAAATATCTGGTATTGCTTTGTATTTCACGCTATTACAATGTTGTTATCACTTTATTTTTATTGCGCTTTTCGTAGATAAAAGATGTAACACAAAGTTCTTTACATGTGATTCACATTACTATCAAGATTAGCACCTGAGGATTGAAGAGTTTGGGAAGGTTCATACGGTATGTTGAAAGCTGATAAATAAACAGGGCTAAGAGCTTGAAAAATCTAAAGTATTTTAATGTTAATTTTAAAACTCACATGCAGACAATATTAAACAATTCTTTCCCCCCGTAAAAAATCTGTAGACTTGGGGTAAACACTGTTGAGTAGCAATTGGACTGATTTTGTATGAAATCCACGTTGTGCATTTGTGAATAAATCTCTCTTAACACTGCTCGGACCAGAAAACTGTACTCGAGCATGTGAATATGCATATAAGCACTCACACGTAAAAAATGCAAACTGCAAGTGTGCCCTAGCTTGGCACAGATTGCCTACTGTGAGTCTTCTGAATTGCGCAACAGTGACCCTCTAAACCTGCACAGGGATGCCTGGATCTGCCTCAATCAACTGCTTGGGACCATGGCCCAAAGACGTGGGTATTATTGCCATGGAACTGTACTTCCCATCCCAGTATGTGGAGCAGGCTGAACTGGAACAGTTTGATGGCGTTCCCGCTGGGAAATACACGGTGGGATTGGGTCAAGCCCGCATGGGCTTCTGTTCAGACCGTGAGGATATAAACTCGCTGTGCCTGACCGTGGTCCAAAGACTGATTGAGAGGAGCGGCCTGTCCTATGACAGCATCGGCCGTTTGGAAGTTGGCACTGAGAGCATCATTGACAAATCCAAATCAGTGAAGACGGTCCTCATGCAGTTGTTTGAGGACTCTGGTAACACCAATGTGGAGGGTATTGACACCACAAATGCCTGTTATGGTGGGACGGCGGCACTCTTCAATGCTGTCAACTGGGTGGAGTCCAGCTCTTGGGATGGTAGGTGAACACATTTTAAGTGATGTAAAACGTAGGAGATCAGCTTTAATAAAGGCAATAAATGTCTTATTGTTTTGTCTCTGCAGGCCGCTATGCCTTGGTTGTAGCCGGGGACATTGCTGTTTATGCCTCAGGAAGTGCCAGACCTACAGGGGGTGCTGGTGCTGTAGCGATGCTGGTTGGGCCTAATGCTCCTTTGGCCTTTGAACGAGGTTAGAAAATGTTTATTTGTTCTTAAGTGGCTGACTTGACGCAATTAGAACTATGATAAGACCCCCCACTCTCTGATATGAAATCTTGCCTGTTGTTCAACTCAAGAGAGCAGAGAGGTGCTATCAGTAGGCGTCTTACGATAATTGATAAATTGATTAATCGAACGATTAAAAAAAAAAAAAAAACAACTAGCGGTTAGTTGATAATTTTGCCGTCCTCGATAAATTGACATGTGCATGCATGCATGTGCGTTGGTTTTCTTCGTCTCCTTTACCACACAGCCTGGATGACACGAGGGTTCACTCTGCATCCGTCTGTGCGTGTTGGCGTTACCGTGGAATGAACAGAGAGAGTCAACCCTCCTCTCAGACATTTAGCCTTTGACCCAGTAGGTGGAGGGGGGGCTGCTAGTGAGTGGATACAGAGTGCTAGCAGCAAGTTAGCCTTATAAGCGAGCATACGCTAACGTGAATGATGGCACAAAAGCGATGGTTTCTAAGGCGAATGCCACAACCCCAGTGTGGGAATATTTTGTTTTTAAACCAAATGAACAAGCACATGAGCACAGACGAACCGATATGTTGCTGGAGGTGCCTTCGTCCCGACAGTCAACACTTGCTGAGGCGTTTGGTTGACACAGTAAATATAAAAAAAACAGGGCAAAATGGTGCGCGCTCACAGATGGTGTCACTCACTACATTGCAACAGAAATGCAACCTTTCAATGCGGTTGAAAAGCCAACATTTTGGGAAGTGTTAGAAATGTTTGGCTGACGGTACGAATTGCCTGGGAGAACGTACATGTCACAAACAGCAATTCCTTGTGCATATGTGAGAGAATGTTTAACACAGCTGGTAACATTGCTACTCCAGAGAGATCCAGCCTTAAACCACACAATGTCAACAAGTTTGTGTTCCTTCCTCGCAGCCTGTCAAATTGAGTGGCTCCAGATGTGCATATGGCCTGGGTTTAGTCTGCACTTTTTTGTTTACCTGTTGTTCATTGTTTACCCGTTAAGGAGTAATACCCAATGTTGCATTATTTATTCAAGTGCAATTTTCTTTACAGAGACTTGATACTCAATTTCATTTGTTTTTATTGTGTGCTTTTTTATTGTAGTGGGGTTTTTTTGTAACAGAGACGGGGTCTATCTTTTAAAAATTCTTTTTGGGTTATGATTGTGATTTTTATTTAAGTGCAATTTTTGATAAGAGACAGCCCATTTTATTTTCAATGGGTTTTTTGTTTAATTTATTACAGTGTTAAATACCCTTGAGAAATTAAAGTTTATTGCTTTTGATATGACGTACTCACATTATTATGCCATATAATCATTTTTAAAATGTTGTCAATAATATCGATTATTGACAATAATTTGTAGCACAATTATTGTCCAGCAAAATGGGTTATCGTGACAGACCCAGCTATCAGTAAAAGCTGTTTTTCCATTCAATTATATCTTTTCAAATGTGCATCTTTTTAGTTCTTGTTCATGGTGGCACAGTGATTCAGTAGTAAGATAAGAGTTACCATTAAACATTTCTTTTATGTTACAATAACACCTACTTTCCAATGATCACCTTCTTAAAGCAGACAAAAGGCACTGGAAAACTAATAAATCCATAGCCTTTAATGAAGCAAACTAACACCTCAAATACTGTAAATGAAATACAGTCAGCAGCTGCTTGAAGTCACTTCAGATCACTTATCCAGGGAATACACCTCATACATCATCATGATATTAGTCATGTGCCCTGCCAAGTTAATCGAATTATATTTTATATAGAGATGCATGATATCTTTTTTTCAGACTGATACCAATAACTTTCTGCTTCTCAAGACAGATATACTACCGATAACCAATTGAACTTATATTTGTAATGTACTTTTAAAATTTAGATTTAATTGTAGTTTGTGCACACCTGGAGGTAAGGACTCAAGCAAATTTGGATTTGACCCTCTGTACCTGAGTTGGCCTAATCAAATATCATGGCACTATCCGGAGAGTATAGAGTGGAGGCAGCCACCTGCTGTGGCCCAGCAAAGTGCACTATATTCAGACACATGCTCCGAGCAGCCAGTGTGCCGCTGCAGATATCAGGAGAATCGGCGTATAGAGCGGGAGGAGCCACCTGGCGTGGCCTAACAGGGTGAACTGTATTCAGGCACACGTTCAGAGCAGTCAGTGTGACGCCACGGAGGTCTCTTTTGCACTTTTCAAATGTCGCGGGAATGGCGTTTCAGGTGGCTAAGGTACTTTTGTGTGCTCACTGGGGTGTTTTTCCCCCTTCATTACGGAGCATTTGGGACAACTTGCTTCGTTGGAACGTAAATGTTTGTTACAAGTGGGCTCGGGAAGTTACGACGTCACAGGCAGGAGAGGAAAAAAAGGAGTGCTTGATTTGCTCACTCGCACAGTATGAGTAATCTTGCCTCATTGGAGCATTTTTTTTTATCTGTTATCTGAGCTATTTAAAAAAAAAAAACAAATTTTTTTTAATCAAATTTATCGGTATGATGTCATAATTTCCTTATCAGCCCAATAATTTGTGTGCACTTCTAATTTTATATCTAGTGTTGGGGTAAAACAGAAGTTATTTATTTTATTTTAACTGTGGAGGATCAATTGCAGTACAGTCGGCTACATGATGCTGGGCGTGTGCACGTGTATCAGTGTATTGATGATCAGCCCCACCACACACACACACACACACACACACACGTGTTCATTCATTCCATGGTAGTGTTAACGTACTTTGTGTCTTGTATAGGTCTGCGAGGAACACACATGCAGCATGCGTATGACTTCTACAAACCGAACCTCATGTCAGAGTATCCTGTGGTGGATGGCAAGCTGTCCATTGAGTGCTACCTGAGTGCCTTGGACCGCTGTTACTCGGTGTACCGCAACAAGATCCATGCTCAGTGGCAAAGAGGTTTGTTAAAGAGGTTGGCCTTGAATTTACTTACCCCAGGGTCAATAAAACTCGAGCTTTTCCACATTTTCTTATGTTATAGCCTTACTCCAAAATGGAGTAAATTCCTTGTGTTCCTTTTTAAAATTCTACACACAACACCCCATAATCACAACATGTTAACAACTGTACGAATCATGCACCGTTATACATAGTTGATACTGTGTGTAGCGAATTTGTAGAATATAAGACTTTTTGAACTACTGAAACAAAGTTTTCAAATATTAAAATTTGTACTGTATATTTGTATTTCACCCTTGAAACAGGTGACATTTGTATTTTCATGCGCACACATAGACAAGGCAAGGAAAGCAGCAATTGTTGAAAGCCTTTCGTTTCTCCTTGACAGAGAGTGTGGAAAAGCGTTTCTCTTTGGAGGACTTTGGCTTTCTTGTCTTCCACTCACCATACTGCAAGCTGGTGCAGAAGTCTTTGGCTCGGCTGATGCTGAATGACTTTCTGAGCCATCCCAACCCCAACATTGAGACGGGACCCTACAGTGGCCTTGATGCCTTCAGGTAAGCAATGTTTAGACCCGTTTCTGTGTAAAGAAGTTTTTGAATGGCAGAGCAAAGTACTGTTGTCTTTGTGGCATTCAAGATAGCTGATTAATAGTGCTTCTGCAGCAAAGTGCTTACTATGACCAGTGGGGACACATTACTCTCATAGATCAGTCTCAACCCAAGTACAAGCCCAGTCTAGTATGTGTGTGTTTGAGTCCATTATTTTTATGGCAGGTTAAAATGAATGTTAAAAGAAACCTTAAAGGTTATAAGTTTGTATTTGATCCAGTGAGCATTTTGACCCCAACAGAGCGGTTATGTGTCCGTGAGACACACAAATGAGTCCCGTCCCTTTTTAAGAAGGTACTCCTAATCTGAACTGTTTATGTGGATAAAAGACACCTGCCACACATACACTCTTCCATTCAAACTTCTCCACCACCATGGGCAAGACCAAAGAGCTGACCTCAGGGACAAGATTGTAGACCTGCACAAGCCTGTAATGGACTACAAGAGCATGAAGAAGCTTGGTGACAAAGCAAGCACTGTTGGTGCAATCATGAGGATAAGGATGATTGTGAGAAAGGCGAGGGAGCAGTCCACAATGGCAAGGGAGGAGCTGGTTGATGATGTCAAAGGTGTTGGGAGCACAGTCGGCAAGAAAAGCATTAGTAAGACACTTTGCTGTAATGGATTGAGATCCTGCAATGGACCCACTGCTCAAGAATGTACAGACCCATCTGAACATTTGACATGAAAACACCTGAATGACTCACACAAGACTTGGGAGAATGTGATTGACATGAAGTGTCAAAGAGTATGTCTTTGACATCAAGTGGACTGTATGTATTTGGAGGCAGAGAAATAGTGACTAACAACTAGGGATGACCCAGTCAGCATTTTTGGTCTCCACTCCTGATCCGATTTCAGTTTTTGGCCTCAGGGCTGATTTCCAGTGCTGTTTTTAATATTTGGATTGGTGACCACTCGTCCAAAAATAACCTTCCTGATTTGATAAAATAGGAATCTTTGTAATGCACAGGGCTGCACTGTGGCTGAGTGGTTAGCATGTTTGCCATACAGATGGGAAAGACCTGGGTTCGAATCTCCGCTCGGGCATCTCTGTGTGTGGAGTTTGCATGTTCTTCCCGTGCATGTGTGGGTTTTCTCCAGGTACTCCGGTTTCCTCCCACATTCCAAAAACATGCATGTTAGGTTAATTGTCCATAGGTATGAATGTCAGTGTGAATGATTTGTCTGTCTATATGTGCCCTGCGATTGACTGGCGACTAGTCCAGTGTGTACCCCGCCTCTCACCCAAAGTCAGCTGGGATACAAGCATGCCCTGGTGACCCTAATTAGGATAAGTGGCATAGAGGATGGATGGACATTGACAATCACGTGTCGAGTTTTATACAGTGTATACTAATGGTAAAATCTTTCTGTCCTCATCTTGTGTGTTTATAGAGATGTGAAGCCAGAGGAGACCTACTTTGACCGGGATGTTGAGAAGGCCTTTATGAAGGCCAGTGCGGACCTGTTTGAAAGAAAGACCAAACTCTCCTTGCTCATCTCCAACCAGAATGGAAACATGTATACCCCCTCAGTCTACGGCTGCCTGGCATCACTCATTGCACAGTACGTCTTCATATCGGACTTTTTGCTTTTCGTTCAATGGGCCTAAAAGTTATCTGAATAAAATGTTGGTAGCAGTGACCCAGGTGGAAGCTGCATATCATTGCATCACTGATTAGCAAAGCCACTCTGAAGCGACCAATTTTTTACAAAAAAGAGTGTTAGGCTACTATGCAACAGCGTTCTCTTCCCCTCCTGACCCCTTCGGCAGAGGTTGATGTGCACCTCCAAAACATTCTAACCTTGCGTGTCTCAGCGAGGAAATATGCAATATGACTAGTTATAGGAATATGATCTAAATATGGAACAGCTCCAGCAACAATCTGGATAATGCAGTCGCCATTGTTTACTACTACTACTACTACTACTACTACTACTACTACTACACAGGAAACTAAATAGCTAGGCAACAATAGTTTGTGGTTGCCCTCTTTTACTGCCCCTAGCGTTGTGGTAGAGACTTGCAATTCACACTGCTCACACCCAAGAACTACAACAGGATCAAAACGCTGTCAGGTGTTCTCCCTCCTTGGCTCTAAATGACACTTTTTTTTTTTTCATCTAAAAAATATAAGACCACCACCACTGGATAGCATATGTTAGATTATACAAAGTTTATATTCTACGCAGTTCCGAGTTAAACTGAATGACATTTGTCGTTGGCCTGAAAAGGGGGAATGGCATTAATAGCTGCCACTCACTCACGGCTCCTGCACAGCCACAAGCCCGTTGTGTGCACGCACATACGCACACTCGGAGAAGCTATGGACAATTAGCAGTCATGGCTGAGCAGGAATGAGGGCGTCACATAGTAGGAAGTTGTAAGGAATTGCTAATTGCGTACCCATACTTTAATCACTACAAAACATATGTCTTAAATATTACCAAATAAATGATTGTCCATGGCTTCCGGCACCTCAGAGGGTCTGTCTCCAATGGTATGGCTGCACTACAAAAGACCAGAGGGTGCTCGTGTTTCATGTTTACTTGTCGTTGCATGATTCCACGAAATGAGCTATCTCGTGGGTCAAGATACAGCATGGTTTTCTTTTTTGGATAGTAACTTCGATCTTATCCCACCGTCGCAAATGCCAATTTCACATGCATGATGGAGTCAGTAGCATGCGGAATTAGGTTGTCAACAGGCGAGCCGCTGAGTGGAGCAAACTCTTCAGACAGTCAATGTGAATGATGAGGTTCATGGCGAACAGTGACCATGTACTTTGAGCAGTTTCCCTGACAAACATCACACAGCCTCCCTGATCTTCAGCCCTGGGGATGCTCAGTGCTGCTCAGCTAGTGTAGCTACCACCGCTAGAGACATTCCTACAACACTGCAAGGTTGGGCCTCCTAAGTCATTAATACTGGCTTCTATAGTGGCAAATAAACTACGCTTGTTCCAAGTGTCATTATCCCTAAATGAGGTTGAGGAGTAAGTAAACATGAGACATGGTATAGGGTAGCTGGAACTGAAATACAGCAGGAGCAACCAGAAAAGTGCTACACAGGAAGCACACACCACATGGTTCACATGAAATTGTTTGGTTCTGTGTTACAGACACACATCTTCACAGCTTGCAGGTCAGAGGATTGGCGTCTTCTCCTATGGATCGGGATGTGCAGCAACTTTATATTCTCTGAGGGTCTCACAAGATCACACACCAGGTGAGTCACCTGCAATACAGCTGTGGTCAGAAGTTCACATACACTCATCATAGCCGAGAGTGACATTCATTTTGGACCCTTAATGATTTATTTCCTTGGACTTTTCCATTTTTGTGAGTATTGCTTGATCCAGTGAGTGCAAACAAATCGTTTAATGCTGCCAAAAAAACTACCAGCTCCAGTCAGTTATGATCAATATTGAGAAGTTTAAGGGCTTGACCTTGTCAAGTTAAAATACATTCGGGAACCTTCAGCACCAATTTTCCAAAGATTTAGGTGAATGTATGTCTAATTTTGAGTCGGCATAAATTTGAGAAATTCTAAAATAAGTTGAAACTTGTGTACCCCATACGATGATATGAATATGGCCATGATGAGTATAATGTGCCTCCAGAAAGTTCATTCATTTGTTTTTTTTTTTCGTTAGAGCTTTATTCCAAAATGAATGAAATTATTTTTGTACACAGCACCCTGTAGTGACAGCATGAAAATGACAACTGAGAAATCCCATGCATTCACAACCTTTGCTTAAGACTTTGTTGATGCACCTTTCAATTCCAGCCTCAAGACTTTTTGACTCTGATGCCACAAGCTTGACGCCCCTATCTTTGGACACTTTGACCCATTCCTCTTTGCAGCACCTCAAGCGCCATCAGGTTGGATGGCAAGCGTTGGTGTATGTTTTCACATCTCTAGGGAAATGGTCAATGGGATTCAAGTCTGGGTTCTGGCTGGTCCATTGAAGGACATTCACAGAGCTGACCTGAAGACACTTCTTTTGATATCTTGGCTGTGCTGAAGATTGTTGTCCTGCTGAAAGAGCAACAGTTGCTCCAGTTGGAGGTCAAGAGCACTCTGGAGCCAGTTTTCATCCAGGATGTCTCCATATATTGCTGCATTAATCTTCTATTCTAACTAGTCTTCCAGTTCCTGCCCCTGCAGAACAAACATCATGCTTCATTGTAGGGACGCCATTGGCCAGGTGATGAGCGGTGCCTGCTTTCGTCCAAACATGATGCCAGACTTCCATCTTTGTCTCATCAGACCAGAGAATTTAGTTTCTTTTGATCTGAGAGTCCTTCGGGTGTCTTTTGGCAAACCATGTAGGCAGGCATGTGCCTTTTTTAGTAAGGAGCAGCTTCTCTCTGGCCACTCCACCATACAACCATGGGTCGTGAAAGGCTGCAGAAATGCTTGTCCTCCTAGAAGCTTCTAATCTTCAGAGGAACAGTGGACCACTGTCAGAGTTACCATGAGGTTCTTGGTTACCTCCCTGACTAAGGCCCTTTTCCCCCGATCGCTCAAGTTTCTTCCATTTAAGGATGATGGAGGCCAAGGTGCACATTGGGACCTTCAAAGCAGCAGAAGTGTTTCTGGACCCTTCCCCAGATTTGTGCCTGGAAACAATCCTGTCTCAGAGGTCTACAAACGATGCCTTTTTGTTCAGCCATGCACAGTTCACTGTGGAACCTTGTTTTTATAGGCAGGTGTGTCCTTTCTAAATCATGTCGTCAAATGAATTTCCAACAGGTGCATTCCAATGAAGCTGTAGAAACATCTCAAGGATGATCAGTGGAAACAGGGTGCAGCCGAGCTTCATGACAAAGGCTGTGAATGCTTATGTACTTGGGATTTCTTAGTCCTATTTTTAATACATTTGCAAAAAGCACGTTGTTTTTCATGTTATAATAAATATATTCCATTTAGGAATAAAGCTGTAACGTGAAATGTGGAAAAAATGAAGCGCTGTAAATATTTTCCAGATGCACTCTATGTCAATTTCTAACCACAACTGTAAGCTCACTTGTGTGGCATGATTCAAACCTGATTGCATGACAGAATAACAAATACAATATTTTGTGTCTGACTTGATTTCAGGTTCTGCTCTTGACAAACTTATCTGTAGCATGAGTGACCTAAAGATCCGACTGGAGTCAAGGAAGAAGGTTTCACCTGCTGTGTTCTCTGAAAACATGATGCTTAGAGAGGAGACCCACCACTTGGGTATGGATTTTCTCCATTTCATGGTTGTATGTATGTATGTATGTATGTATGTATGTATGCTTGGGTTGTTGGGTTGCAACTGCGTGACCCAGAGGCAGTCCACCACACACTTCCAGTTTCCGCATGGGTGGCAAACATTTCACTGACCACTGTTCACTTACCACCTACTGCACAACAACAAAAGTATGGAGGCACATCATTTCTTTACTTTTGGTTGAATTTCTGCATCAAGGCTATGAAAGGCAATGTTGGGCGATATATGATGGCTGCTGAGGCATGCCTGCGTGCGTCCTTTGTTTATTGGAGTTGGGTTCTGTGTTGTCAAGTGGGTGTGTTAAAAGAACCCGTGGGATTAAAACTTGACAAGATTTCTACTTCAGGAACAAACGTCTCGTGGGCACTGGGCCTGGGATGATAATAAATAAATGAATCACACAATGCATGAAAATTAACTAAATGTTGCTGTTTTCCTCATCTCTTGCTTCCAAACAGGCAGGAAGAGCGTTCACTCTGCATTTGTTTCAGCATCTTGCCACGTTTTTTTCATAGAACAACGGCATGAACGGGGTGAGCCCTTTTGTCAGTCATACAATTTTTTTTTTTCCTCTGAGTGATGGAAGGGCTGGTAGCATACACACGGAGTGCAGAAGAGTAATGTAGTAGAAATTACATTTGTAGATTGCAATATATTGTCATATTTATTTCATTGTACTTTTCTTAAAAATAAAGTTCAAATCTCGTCTCGTAGACACAATCACGTATATTGTCGTCTCACGACACCCCTATTGTGTAATTTGCTTAAAACTAGGGGTGTCACGAGACGAGAAGATACACGAGATTGGGTCTATGAGAACAAGACGAGATTTTAGCATTACTTTTGGGGAAAAGTACAATGGGGAAAACATTGAAAAATATGACAATATATTGCAATCTACTAATTAAATTTCTACTACGCTACCTTGCATTGCTCCTCACGGGGCTATACTCTTCAATGTGTGTGTGTATGCTAGCGGCCCCGCCTCCACCCACCGAGACAAAGAGAAAGGGCTCACTCCATTCATGCTGTTGTTCTATGGAACAAACACACCAAGGTGCTGAAACCAATGAACCCCTCTTCCTGCCTGTTCGGAGGCGGGAACACAGGCAAACACAGGCATGTACATGGAAATATATTGAGGCCGGCAAACTAATCAAGTTCATTTTCATTTATTGTGGGATTAGTTTATCGTCCCAGGCCAAAGTGCCCACAAGACATTGAAATCTTGTCATGTTTTAATCTCGCAAGATCTTGTGACACCCCTACTTCAAACTATTTCTGTATTCCTTTTAATCAAATATTTATCTGTCATCTATGATTTGGTGTCTGCAGTTGCTTCAATGGTGTGAAGTGAATGTGTTGCCTCAGTGCGTAGATTATTCATGTGTGCACCCCAAATGTAACTGCCCATGGCATTACTGTTGGTGTTGTGCACGTATGCATGCACATGTTTATGCCAGTGGTGGTCACGTCAATACCCATAAATGTCTGCATGGAAACCTCATTTGGAAGGAAAATTGTGTCATTGGACATAAGGAGAAAATGAGTTTGTTGGAAAAGAAAAATGACCTTTTTGCTTGCTAAAGTCTTATCAGAACATTGTTATGGTCATGGAAGTACGACTTTTCCTCTTCTCTTCCAAGCATGACTTGAGTCTGTTCTTCCAGCCAGCTATGTCCCTCGAGGCTGCGTGGAGGATCTGTTTCCTGGAACCTGGTACTTGACGCGGGTGGATGACAAACACCGCAGAGAATACGCCAGAAGACCTTTAGACAATGACCTTCCTTCAGAGCATGAGCGTGTTCGCTGCAGCACCGCCCTGGAGGTATACTGTAGCTTCCATCCTTTTAACACCGCTATGTTGGTTCACCTGTCACCTGACTCAGTCCATCTCCATAGTGCTCTCATTCAACAGTTCATCCATCACAGATAAACTCAACTCAAGTCAAGCTGCGGCCCAATCAAACTATTCATATTAAACAAAAGAAAACAAATTCATTGATTTCCTTCGTATGATCAGTGTGTAGTAGTGATTGGCAAGATGAAGCACGGAAGCTTTCCAACTAGGGGTGGGGGAAATAATAGATTCTTAGATGCATCGCGATGCGGACATTGACGATTAGTAATTGATTCATAAATGTCAATCGATGCTGACGGAGCAAAAGACAGAAAGGGGAAGTGCCGCCCGGACAACAAGTGTAAAATCTCCGACCCGCACCCGCTGATTTAAAGCGAGCGTCTGGAAGCACTTTGGCTTTCATGTAGTCGAAGGTAAAAATGAGCTGAACAAGAGCCAGACAATATGCACGCTTTGTCATGTAAGCGTAAAATATTTTTGGAACACGTCAAATATGAGAAACCACATAGCACGTTTCCATCCGAGCCACGAGGGAAAAACAGCCAACTGAAGTTGCTGCCAACCACAGAACCATCGGGCAGGTGATAACTAATTTTCCACCCAACTGTGAAAAGCGGTTCTGCTTGAAACACTTTTGAAACACGTATTTGGTTGTTGAGAAGCAGGGCTGTCGTGCTTTGTTGCAACCCAGATGCAACGTCCCATCGCAACGTTATTTCACCGACACTGCAGTTGTGAATAAGGGCATCTTAGATTTTTTGGTTATTCTTAATCTACTGACGTCTTGCATGCATTCTCGTGTGAGAGCCGCTGGTACAGAAATCTATATTTTGTATGTTTTTGACTTTGCTATACAACAAAAATATTTTGTCAAAAATTCTATGCTCAGGATTTTAGTTTGATTTCAGAAGTCTTATTTATTTGTGAATAATGACAGATTTTTTATGTTGGTTACTCACAATATGCTGAAGTTTGCTAATTTTATACTTGCTGCTACTGGTGCACTTTACTTTCCCTGCTGGTTCTGTGCAATGGGAAATATGTTGGTACATGTAAACTCCCTATTATTAAAAGATAATGGAAGTAAATCTGTTTTGTTTTGCTTTTTTAGTAGTACACACTGAATAAAAAAAATCATGCATAGGGAAAAAATGGACAAACTATTGATCACAAAAAAGATGCATGGATAATCCGTTATCATCGCAGGCCTCTGAATCGTAATCAAATCGAATTGTGAGGTTGCCAGAGATTCCCACCCCAATTTCCCACCAAGTTCGTTAGAAAAATGTTGTCAAGGCTTCAAAGGCAACAAGAGAAAGCTGCTGGTTTGTAAAAATACCTGCAGTGTGGAGTATTTTCCAAAGCAAGACCTACACTACATTCTTCCTGAATTTGTCAGCTCACTCTCCCTTTCAACAACCACGTCCACGCAATCTTTTTTTTAATTTATTTTTTATTGTGCTTCTATTATCCGTAGTATAAAGTATGGTGTTCATAGCAATTTATAGAGGATGGTGAAGCTTTTAGTACTGTATTTGTAAAATGCTGTGTCCTTCCAGCACATCTCAAGCCCTGCCAAGAAGATCCCGCACATCCCTGTGGCCAACTCTGACACTGCCATCGGGAAGTGACAGCACGCAGCCCTTCTTCTTCCAGGTATACACATCCAGTCCTTTGGAAACATACTAGGGCTCATTTGGAGCTTCAGGACAGCCTTTAGAAACTGCTGATGCACGTGTAACCGGTCCGCCATCCCTCAGTCAAGTATCAATCATTGTTCATCATCATCGTTAGGAAGACTTGGGGCTATCTACCATAGCAATACAAGCCTTCAAACAGAAAGGGGAAAAAAACGGAAGAAATTAGGCTTAGAGAAGGACCTTTTCTGTGTTTGACGACTCAGCAGGTTACGGAAATCGACTGCAGTTGTCAAACAAATGTGTGTAAAAACAGGGTGTGGAGCGATCATCCACCCATCGTCTACTTGAACACTGCTGAACCTGTGAGGACACGGGGAGCTGGCGGATATCCCAGCAGCTCTGAGGAGACAGTTTGAAGTCACTCGTTCACCAAGCAGTACATTCAGAAGTTGTTTGAATGACTTCACTTAAAAACAAAAAAAAACAAAACAAAAAAAGATATTAGATCTCACTTACATTGTGGGAAGTGAAAGTTGCTGAAACACAAGTCCTATAAAATCCTTGTTATGACAGTATCTGTCTGCAGTAGCTGTGCTTTACGCTTCTTTGTCCTGTTTGACACTGACAGTAAGTAGCAGCCATCACTGATTGCATGGACACGTCTCATAATCGTTGGTAGGGGTGGACCGCTACACCAGCATCACGTATGCTTTCATCTTGGGTACAGTAAGGGAACAAAATGCAAAACATCAAACTGCTTTAATGATTTAAAAATGAAGTGGCAGGTCCAATAAATACATTTCTCAAAAATATACGGTCGTCCCTCGCCAGTTTGCGCTCCAAATTTTGCGCCTTTGCTGTATCACGGTTTTTACCTTTTTACAAGATACATTCGTACATCATAATGTTTTGCCAAAAAAAGTTAGTCAAAGATATGCATATTTAAGCAAATTTAACAGATTTTTTTTTTTGCCTAAATGAAGCATTTTCAAGCATATAAATGGCTAAATTAAATAAAATACAAATATAAGGCATTCAGGAAATGCATTCAATGACGTCATATGTAGTGTTCTACACTGGTCACTAGATGTCAGTAATGGTGGGTGAGACACACAAGCACCAGGCTTTTATTGCTGGTTTGAATTACCGCACAACAGGCACATAAATAATGACAATAATAATAACTATAATACAGTAAATATAATAGGGCCTTCGCACCCGCTGAGTTTTTGTGCTCGGGGCCCTAAAAGCACAGGCTACTATTGTGGCCGGGCTACTTCCTGTCAGCCACCATTTCACCTCCCCGCGCAACACACGCGAGCGTGAGTTTTATTCATGTATTAGATTAAAATACAAAACCTTATTTTAAAATGTAAAATTTTATCTTCTGTTATTGTATCTGCTATATTGGGCAATGCGAGTGCAAAGTCGACTATAGGGATGTTATTTCACATGTGGAAGGCTCTAATGTTAAAAAACGTATTTAGAAGTTCAAACGGGTTTTATGTGCTCAAAATATTGCATTTATAAAAAAGCAATCCTTCGCGAAAATTCACTTATCCACCTCAATAAAGGCAAGGGAGTACTGTAGTATACAGTTTAAAAAAAAGAGAGAGAAGAGATTTCATGTACCGTTCCACCATTATTAGCAGTGAGAGACTCACGGTGTTAGAAAAGAGAGTTTTGTCGTGTCCTAGCAGTTTGTTTCATTCACTTTTCTTCCCTTACTGTGTCTCTCCAGTTGTTTTGTGGAATAAATAGACCTCAGGAAAAAGCACGGCAAAGATAAGTCTTAAACTTTAGTGTTGTTTTTGGATGATTCTTATTTAGCCTGCTTGAATTTCATTCTAAGAAGCCTTACGATAAAGATCCTTTTAATGATAAAATATACTTTTTCTGGATGTGCTGTCAGTGTTTGCGTCTCTGCATGAAACGCAGTGTGGCTGTGGTTTGCTGGTGTGACTTCACACAATCTTAGCAATGTAAATGTACAGTATAAGCTGTAAAATTATTTATGCTCTGTAGATAGGAGTGTGGGGATGATTCAGCAGATTTATTTCATCCCTAATTTGTGTCAAGCAGAACGAATGAATACATTTATAGTCAACATTTTGTTGTGTCATTTTTTTTGCTAATAGAAGCTGTGCTCCTAACTCCTTTGACATCATGAAGCAGCTCATCCTTTTACCATTCTGGGCTGCTTGCTCCCTCACCTTTCCCACAATCATCCAGTCTTATGCAGGTCTGCATAAGACAACCTCTTTCAAAAGTGGTTCACTTTTTAATAAGATAAGTAGTAGGAAGTAGGAAGTAGGAAGCACCAAGTAGGATTCCTTATTTATAAATGGAATATTTTCATTGTTAGAGCATAGAAAACCTGTTTGCCAGGTTCTAAATACGCTTTTGCACATTAGAGCCCTCTACACATGAAATAACACCCCTATAGTCACCAGATCATTTTTTTTTTTACTAATAGGTGCTAATTTATTGATCTTATTTTTGATAAGTGTACAGTGAAGCCGCAAAAATGCAAAGTGGCGAGGGATGACTGTATTCTCAGACTGGTACGAGAACCACTGGTGGTATTCATGCTCCATCTCATAGTACACAGGAACATCTGATTTCTTCTCATTAAAAACATATAATTGATATTACAGATATGCATATGAAATAATTGTACAAATGGCAATGTATTATCCAAAGACCAGCTGAAATTGACTTCAATTTTCCTTTGCTGAAATGAATCTTTAATATCTAGCCGGGCATAAAATGAAATGAAACAGGTAACTTCTGTTATTTCGTCCCATTGCAGGACAAATAAAGGCAAATTCTTTTGCAAATAAATAGAACACTCTCTGTTGTTTAACTCATCACAATCCAATAAATTCTACATATAACATGATTGTTAATAGGATGGCTAACATTCCTAATTTAAAATAGATTCTGCAGGTGAGTCACTCCTTTAACGTCTGAAAAAGAGACAAATCCATACTATGGAATTGGTTCCTGAGTGTGTGAATTTGAACAGTGGAAGTCAGGGGTGTCGAAAGTGCTCACTGGGGGCCATTTGTAGCCCTCGGCTGTTTTTTTTTTTTTGTTTTGTTTTTTTTTATTGGCCAATGGCACATTCTAAAAATACAATGAAACAAGAAAACAGCAAAAATGAAGAACAAAAGATGTTCTCAGTAGGACTCAGTAATGAGTAGCTCCACCGTTCTTGTTAATCACTTCAAAAACTGGTTTGGGCATGCTTGATGCGAGTGTTTCCAGGAGGCGAGTGGGAACATTGCTCCAAGTGGTGAAGATGGCTTCACCAAGGGCATCAACTGTCTGGAACTGATGGCCATTTTTATAAACTTCCCTTGCCATCCATCCCCAAATGTTCTCTATGGGATTTAAATGAGGGGAACAAGCAGGATGGTCCAAAAGAGTGATGTTATTCTCCCTGAAGAAGTCCTTGGTCAAGCGAGCATTGTGAACTGCAGCGTTGTCCTGTTGAAGAACCCAGCTGTTACCACACAGACCAGGGCCCTCAGTCATGAGGGATGCCCGCTGCAACATCTGCACGTAAGCATCCGCCGTTTGACGACCCTGCACCACCTGAAGCTCCAGTGTTCCACTGAATGAAAAAGCACCCCAGATGATGTGGCCTGTGGTCTTAAACTTTTGATCAGCTGATAAACAGCCTATTTCAGTTTAAATGTGGTTTTCAATAAATTACTTTTTCAAAATGCTTTTTTGTCTCACTCCCCCTTCTTGTTTTTAGATATTGTAGCTCTACTTAAAACCTCATTAAGATCCAAATGTGCAAAATGCAAATTCTAGCAATTTTTCAACTGGTCTTAAGATTTTGATCAGGTGTATTTAAAATGAAAACAAATAATTGAATTTCAATTGTAATTACTTATAGGCAAACTTTGTCCTATGAGTTAGATTATAAATCAAGCCAGTTTGTTGTTGTTTGTAAGATAAGTTGCACTTGTTTTACAGTCGGTGACGTTCAAATATCACGGCACGTGACGTCGCAGAAGTGGCGGAGTAAAAATTGCGAGTGAAGGAAGTGACGTAAGCCTCGCACGTGCGCAGAACGGATGCGGTTTCCGGTACCATTCCATAATATTCCGAGCGCAACAAACGAGTCCGGGCGTCTTGTCTTGCTTATCAATGTGAACGCACTCAACAGAAGTGTAAGGACGCGAGTCAGCCAATTGAGACGTTCCGGTGATTTGTTTCCGGCTGCTGTAGCCCACAATGCATTGCGGGGTGACGTCAGTGACACAGCTCTAGCACGTGACTACATAGAGACCGGTAATTTGACGAGTAAAATGAGTGACAGGAGTACTTAGATTGCGCAATGGTAACAATGGACACAAACGACGTGTTGCTTTGTGTATTGTTACCATAGCAACCGCGAAACAAGCTTTTGGGAGCAACATGTCAGCACAGTCCAAAGAAAGGGAAGATGAGGACTTTAAACAGGAGACGGTGACATCTTCTACTGCTGCACCGTCCAGACAAGAAGCCGTCGAGGACATCCCAGAGACCGTAGATGACTTTCTTAGGAACTTCCTGCAGAAACTTGGCCTGAGACGGACTCTGGCCTCTTTTGAGGTGGAGTGGTACGACTCGGCTCACAAAGTCCTGACAGAACCCTTGTCCATAGCTCCTCCGGCGCCGGGCGTTCTTGTCTTCCCTGATGCCGTCACACACAAGCAGCTCCTTCAAACTGAACTAGAGAACGTCCACATGGACACCAAGCGCTTCAAGCAGGACGTGTTGTCAGCAGGGGACAGCCTGGTGAGGATGCAGAGGGACAGGGACCTGCACCAGCTGCACCACCGGCGATGCTTGGAAGACACGAAATGTCTGCTTGAGGACATAAAGCGTCTGAAGAAGCGCCTGGAGTCTTATGAGCCGGTGCTGAGACATCTGGATGACAAGTACCAAGCGACCCTGAGGCAGAAGATGCTTCTCAGTTTGGAAAGCCAACGAGTGCTGAACGCCTCTGAAGCGAAGCCGAGTCAGGACCAAACCAAGACGGAGAGAAGCAGCAAAAAGATGAGCAGCACCCCCAGACACCCGAAGGACAGCGAGGTTCCGATCTACAGCAGACGCTTGCATGCGCAACATCCACAAGACAAAAGAGCACATTCCTTCAGTCTCTTGTGTTCCATCAAAGCCCACCATCTTCCAATCAGCTGCGTCAGCCTTCATCCACAAAAAAACATCCTTGCTTCTGCCAGCGACGACTGCAGCTGGAGGCTGTGGATGCTGCCAGCCAGCAGAGAGAAGGTAACATCTCCCAAGCCTGCACATATCAGATTCCCATAACGTCACAGTGCAAGCTTTACCGCTTTATCATCACCAGGTGGGCCAGATGGTCCTGACAGGTGAGGGACACTCTGATTGGCTGTCAGGCTGCAGCTTTCACCCAGAAGGAACCAAACTGGCAACAACCAGCGGAGACGCCACAGTGAGTTGGTCTTCACGTCTCTTAGCTTCTATCTTTATCTTGTGGAACCTGATAGGAGCCTTCTTCTTATGGTCTAGCTTGTTTTCATTCCCATTTGTTAGCAGGATTACACTAAAAATACTAAAATATAAAATACTACGTGCAGGGTGCGTTCTGGACCAACACATTACTGCATCTTCTATACCAGGGGTCACCAACGTGGTGCCCACGGGCACCAGGTAGCCCCCCACGACCACATGAGGCGCCCGCAAGCCTGCTTTTCATTCAGGTTTTCAGTTAATAATGAAAGAACAGTAGAAAGAAATGCATTCTGAAATACAAAATGTGAGTTGTGGACACCAGCATTTTGTTCATGTTCTGGTAAAACAAGCATATTCGCTTTGTTTGGGTTTAAAATAAGCTCTGAAAATAAATGTTACAAAAATGAGTAGCTCTTGGCCATTTTCATTTTGTAAAAGTAGCTCTCACGAGGACAAACGTTGGTGACCCCTGGTGTACAGTGACTTTGTCAGGAAATACTGCACAGGATAAGTCTGACCAAAAATCCATGTACTATTCTGTTATTTAAAAAAATTGTTTGAAACTGTTTAATTCAAATAAATAATATGAATATTTTCTTCTGATATGTTCAGATAGGCTATTGTACATAATTTAAAACATATAATTTATAGGGCTGTCAATCGATTAAGTTTTTAATGGTATTTTGTCCCGAGTTAACTCATAATTAATCACTTAATTGCAGCTAGTAATACGTTTTTATGTATAAAAATGATTTGATACGCAACTATAACTACATCAAATTTTCTGTAAATGGATATCCATTTTGCAAATATAGCCCATTATTTTATTCAAAAAAATATACATTTAGAAATCCCCCCGTTTTTGCATGTTTAATGCGAGCGGCGTTTTGTCCCGCCGCACGGTGGTCTAGTGGTTAGCACGTTGGCCAATACAGGAACAGCCTGGAGATCGGGAAGACCTGGGTTCGATTCCCTGGGCATTTCTGTGTGGAGTGGAGTTTGCACGTTCTCCCCGTGTGCTCCGGCTTCCTCCCACATTCCAAAAACATGCATGTTAGGTTAATTGGTGACTCTAAATTGTCCATAGGTATGAATGTGAGTGTGAATGGTTGTTTGTCTATATGTGCCCTGTGATTGGCTGGCGACCAGTTCAGGGTGTACCCCGCCTGTCACCCGAAGTCAGCTGGGATAGGCTCCAGCATGCCCCCGCGACCCTAATGAGGATGAAGCGGTATAGAAAATGGATGGATGGATGGCGTTTTGTCCCACTTTTTGACAGTCCTTGAAAGGCATCTTCTTTGTCCCACGCTGTACAGATTTTTAACGTTTTTCTTTCACCTCCTATTTGCTTCCAAATGCTGATACTATGTGGGAATGCATGGAGGTAAGATTTGATGACCTTCTTGAGTGCTAATGGGTATATTTGTTCCATACGCAACCTCTGTGAAAAACAAGTCCAGGCTCTTACTGGTGGATGGTGGCTCTGTATTCATTTCATGCTTTAAATTTGATGTTGTTCCTGTCATAGATTTACACAATCATAATAAATAACATCAACTAGATCGCTATAATGTACGTATGTATGTTTTACTTGCATCTAAAATAAATACTAGTTAGGTGGGGCGCTCGTATGCCGAGGTACCTCTGTATAATGACCATTTAAAAATGCCGGCAGTGCTTCAGTACCTTCTCGCGTCTCTCTGGCAAGTCGACGTAGTCCATGACGATTCCAGCCACAGTGACGGTAGGTACAAATAACTTGGGTCTTGTAGAGACAGCAATCCAGCAGGGATTTGAAGCTACATTTAATCAAAATACCCTTTTCTTTGTCCATTTCTGCTCAATCGTTGTTGGCGCTTGTAGCTCCACAGTCACCGTTCCTTCCTCAAACTACGGTGTGGGCCAAGGGTCAACCAGGACCTGCGCACGTTAATGCACGTCAAAAAAAATGGTGCCATTAAAGGAAAGGGCGTTAACTTCCAGTCCTAATCATTTATCACTTTAATAATCAATTATTGTATTAATTATGCATTTGAATATCTATTCTTGAATTATTCAAGTCTTTCTAACTGCATGAAAGTGTCCCGTTTGAGAATATTCGTCCCGTCGTCTTCTAAGCGCCACCTCGTGGTCAACTTTGATGTTTTTTCCTGCAGGTGAGACTGTGGGACTTTTCTTGTGGACGCTGCGTGTTGACATTTTCTGGTCACAGCCGTCCCACGTGGGGTTGCTCCTTCCACTCTTGCGGCCATTTCCTGGCGTCCTGCTCCTCCGACAAGACCGCCAAGCTGTGGGACCTCAACAGCCAGCGTTGCCGCCTCACAATGCGCCGCCACACCGCCTCCGTCAACAGTGTCTGCTTCCAGCACCTCTCCAACACTCTCCTCACGTCCTCGGCAGACAGAAGTGTGGCCCTTTGGGACATCAGGATGGGGGTGTGCACCACCTCCTTCCATGGACACCGGCATCCTTGCAACCACGCCACCTTTGGCCTTGCCGAGGAAGTCATGGCTTCCTGTGACACACGTGGGATAGTCAATGTGTGGGACATCAGGACGCCCGCCTCGCCTGTACGCACGATAGACGCTGGGCCGCTGGGCGCCAACCAGGTGGCCTTGAGTCCGTCAGGGAAGACGCTGGCGGTGGCGAGCAGCGACGGTTTGGTTCGATTGGTGGACGTGGATTCCTGCAAGGTCTGCAAGCTGTCAGGACACACGGACAGCGTCAACACTATCACGTTTGACCACAAGGGGGAGACTGTCATGTCAGCAGGGAGTGATGGTCTCATTAATGTCTGCACGTGACACATTTTAGTCTTGTCATTTAAAAACAACCATTTTGTTCACACACCAAATACTGTACTTCGTTTACTGCATCAACATTTTAATGTTTAAATGTGTCCCATGAAGCTTTGTGCTTTATGTGACTTCTAGGATACATTTTGGAGTGGTTGTCATGTGACTATCCCGGGATAATAGCGTCCCTGAAATGGCAGCGTCTCAGGTAAGCTAGCTCACTTCCAAAAGCGTATATGTACTTTTATGCTTTTAATCACGAAGGCTTGAGTGAGGACATCCAGGCTGTGCAAAAATGCATGTATATGATATTATGTATTGTAAGCATAACCTCCTGGGCGGAGGTAAAAAAAAAAAAGTTACGAGAGTTATTGCCCCTGAATTACAGGTAAAAAATCGCCTACCCAATGCTTATAACTTAGAATTGAGCATGATTTTTTTTTTAAATATTTAAAACCCAAGTTGCCTTGAAAGGCATCTTCTTCTAAAAGCAGGCCAAAATTTGGCTGTAGCAAGTCATCAAAAATAATTACCTGCTAAATCTTAAAGTCTTGAAAAAGAATAGAAGGCAGTGAATTTAATTTGAATATTTTTCGAGTGAATTTCTTACGCACATGTATGCAAACAAAGTGTTGCTGGGCTACATAGACTGTGTTCGATTAGTATTTTTTTTAGGCCCAACAGAAATATAAAAATAAATATCTATTTTGAATATACAGGGAAAAATAAAAGTGGTTGTTATACTTACAACCAACCTGATGATTCTTGCCCTTGTTTAATGGCCAAGGGATCTGCACCTCTGTATCAGCAACCCAGTCATCTCCATTCATATCCTCGCTCAGCTCTCATCCGTAATTATATGTCTAGTCTCAATTATTTCGTCGTCATTCCTTTCAAAGAATTGTACGACCGCATACTTCATTCGGGTCATTGTGTTAGGGTATCAAACTTCACAACAGATATCTAACGCTTGAGTAATCAAATAAAATAAACGTGTCAGTCTTCTTGTGATCTTGTGAAAGAGACAAAGGAAATTCCCGCGCATTGCAAGAAAGCGGTTTCAACCGACCTTTTTCATTGGTCGATATGTATTGCCGGAGTCCTTTTGACCCAATGAAAGTTGTCGGTTCTCAGAGGGAAGTAGCACACACAGAAAATGGCCGATGGTAAACAAAGTAGACCAAAACGTAGTGACGCTACTTGACTGACCAAGAAAACCCAACAATTCCAAAACAGTCGAGAAGAAGATGGCATGAAACAGGTGTGCCAGCAAATTTCCATGACACGCCTACTGTGGATACCGTTGCGGACTTGGACTACGAAGAGGAGGTACAGCCTGGAAGTTCCGCAGAAACAACCCCATCAACGCTGCGTAGTGATACCATCTCAAGTGACAGCAATATCACTGAGATTGTGATAGTACTGTGCAGATGGAACATGAGAAATTTTGTATTATTTTGAAATGCATTGTTGGTAATTTGTGTTATCATAATGGCTGTGAATGTGAAGAAAAGGCACTGCTTTTTGTGATTGAAGTAAATAAATCTTCTGACAGGCTATTATATTCTGTTAGAGAACTGCTGATATCTTCTAACAGCTTTACATTTAGTGGCCAGTGGCGTAAGCAAGCTTTATTAGTAAGGCCCCTGGATGAACACCACATTGCACCTACTGTAGCTGAGGTTGGACTCACAGTCTTCCCTCCGGCACCCAGCAGTAGAATTTTGTAGACGTACCTGTTCATAAATAATATATAAAGTAAAAAGTGCGACTTGTTGTAACCAACATTTATTGAAGCACACTGCAGGAAAGTTATGTGATATTCATTAATAGGATGCTTTTCTCATCACTATGATACTATGACAAGCAAAGAGACATGAAGAATAGAGCGAGGTACACACAGTGGATTCTTCAGTAACCCTAGTGTCAGTCATGCGCTTTCAACTATATATGTGTGTGTTGGTCATTGGGCAAAGGGTTAGTTAACAAAGAGTGAACGAGTGAACTCCACAAAGTCGAACGCTGACGGCAGCTCACGGCCCTTATTGTCAAGGTAGGGTTTCATGTGTGAGAGGCAATAATCTGCTTGCTCCTTGGTCAGGTTCTGAAAAGGGGGAGCAAAAGCAGACATGAAATAGCAGTTTTCACAGTGAAAACCATGACGAGAGGAGCACTGAGCTGACCTGGTACAGCTCTTCCTTGGTCACGTAGGGTTTGTTCTCGCTGCTTAGGGCACGGAAGGCGCTCTCAATCTCCTCGCTGGATTTCACGTTTTCTGTCTCACGGCTGATCATGAAGGCCATGTATTCTTGGAGCGACACATTGCCGTCCCTGCAACACAGACATCATACTTAACTAAGCCGTCTTCTGTCTGGATCCAAACCCAGCTGTCTCTATGCAAACACAGTTTCACTGCAGAATTACTACGTACTGTATGTCCTGTTTCTTAATGAGCATACAAATGGTCCACCCAGGCTTGACAATAAATCTTCCATTGATTGTAGTTAACAATCATGGCTTTAAACTATTATTTCAGCCAGTGACAGACCTGTTTGGATCCACGGTGTCGAGTATGGCCTCAAACTCAGGATCAGGTTCACCCTCTTCCACCATGGGCAGGTCGTAACCTAGCGAGCGCAAGCATGACTTGAACTCCTGGTGGTTGAGACGGCCGGACTTCTCTTTGTCAAAGTGTCTGTAGGACCACAAGGGCAGGTTAGAAGGTGTGTTCAGATGGAGGAACAAAACAATGGGAGATGAAGGTCAAAGTCCCATACTTGAACATCATGCTGAACTCCTTCAGAGCCTCCTCTGTCACTCCAGTCGTGTTCCTGAAAGTCAAAGCAAAAAGTTGTCAGACGCTGAGCAAATGAACTTTCCCAACAGGTGGCCAAACGTGGCTGTGAAGGACATCAGACCGGCGCAGGACTTCAATTTAAAACTTTAAAGAGACTAACTTTTTTTGCACCAGAATCTGAAAAAAGGCAGACCACTCTTGTCAGGTAGAAGATCTTTGATTAATTTTTTTGCTTTGCTTTTTGCAATAGATCCTTAAAAACAGAAGAGTTTGTGTTTTTTTTTTTTTTAAGTACGTAGCAGAGCACTCTGCCTTATTCAGGATCTTTGTTAAGTGTTTTTGGGTTTTTTTTGCGGTACGTCCTTGAAAACGGAAGAGTGCTTCTGTCATGTTGAGGATCTTTGACTGGCATTTTTTCAGTAGGTAGAGTATTCTGTCTTACAGAGGACCTTTGATTAGTGTTAGTGCTACTTAATTTTTTTATTTTTTTTTTGCTGTAGGTCCTTAAAAATGGAAGCACGCTCCTGGAGAGGATCTTGCAGTAGGTCTTTAGAAACAGCACGTCTGTATAAGTAAAGGATCTTTGACACGTGTTTTTGCAGCAGGTCCTTAGAAACAAAAGAGCATGCTGTCTTATAAAGGACGAGGACCATGCAGTATTATACGTCCTTAAAAACAGCAGTGCTCCTGTCATATAGAGGACAGACACACATAGTGTGTCTGTTTCAGTTTGTGATTTTCTGACATCATATATGACTTTATTTGCCATTTACTGAAGTAAAAGTGTGAAGTGAATATGTTAGAGAAGTCCTTAGTTCTCTGAAGATGTGGCCCCCCTAACAATTGAGCTGAATAGCCCAGTGTTAGGAGCACGCTCCAGTGCTCCAGTGGAAATGTGTTGGTGCATGATAAGTAAAGAGGTAAAGGGTGTGTAGTATTGTGTGGATTGTGTACCTGGCCTGTATCTGCTGCTCCAGGTTATGCTGCATCCTCATTCCCAGCTGGTCCAGTTGGTCCCACTGCTGGGCCAGACCCACTGTGCTGTGTTCCGTGTATTTGTTGTCCAAGATGAGCGCTTCTTCCATTGCTGCACCCAAGTCTTCAATCTTCTTCAGTTGGCTGCGCATGGCGCGAATCTCCTGGTGTTTACGCTACACACACACACCCACAATCATTTGACATGAGTGCTTCAATTTGACAAACACGACACACAAAAAATAAAGTTGTATGTGGAAAAAGTGGAAGAGAGCATGTGTTAAGTCTATCAAAGTATTGAGGTGATGGATTAAAGCCAGATTGTATCATTCCTATTCCATATTTAGTTTTCAGATCAAATGTTATACCATAAAGCTTTGTGATTAGAAAGTGACAGTGTTACTAGTGTTTGTTGTTACGCAATGAAACGTAGAATAAAAACAATGATGCTTCTGTGTGTGTTTTGTGTGGATGTGGCTGATGTACTGTATGTGCTAACACATAGAGTGGCGATGTTGCCACCACTGCTGTAGCTTTCTACAGTATGTTTTCCCTCATAAAAGACCTAAATTTCACAGACATGTCTTTTTGCTTGCTGACATTATTCCTGTTTTTTTTTTTTTTTTTTTTATGAATGAGCACTATGGTCAAGCAAAACATGCATGCAGTAATAAGGACATTTACCTTAGTGGCCTCCAGTTGGGATTCAAGTGTACCTGACTCTTCCACCATACAGGACCTGACACCAAAAGACACAAAGTAAGAACACGTCTGTCAACATTCACTAACCACAAACCTTGGATGTAGCAGTGTTGGGAAAATTATTTTTGAAAAAGTAATTAAATTAGTAATTGAATTAGTGACAGAACTGCTCCTTCATAAATGTAATGAGTTACAGGTAATTATTACATTACTTTTTTGAAAAAGCTTTAAATATGACAAAGTATTGGGACTTAGCTTTGTAGTTGCAGTCTGAGCGATAACCTATGATGTCAGCTGTTAAGATATCCATGCATAATGACGCACTACATTTCACGCCGGTAATGCAACATGTAAAAAAGTAATTCCAGTAATCCCTCGTTTATCGTGGTTAATTGCAAAGTAGGATTCCTTATTTACAAATGTAATATTTTCATAGAGCATAGGAAACATTTTTACCGCCTTCTAAATACACTTTAACATTATTAGAAGAACCCTCTGGACATAATATCTACCCAAAGACGACATAATAGAAAATAAGATGAATGAGGCGTAGCATAGACTCACGTTGATAGCGTACTTCCTGCAGCGGCTCTCATCAGTGTAATGTTACTGACACCTAGTGACCAGTGTGGAATACTACGCAATGCTCCTGTTTGTGGTTAAGGAGAGACTCAAAATGCACTTAACGAGCTTTATTAACGAGCGGAGAACACATGTGCAGTGCTGCTGTTGGCTAAACACAGTCAACTCTAGCGAGCTGACGTCACATGTCACTTCCAGGGCTTGCCCATTAAAGGCACACAAAAGACCCGACATTGTCATGTTTTCTGAATGCCTTATATTTGTATTTTCCTTCATTTAGCCATTTTTATTCTTGAAAATGCTTAGTTTAGGCCAAGAATACTAACATTTTAATTACATATACATATTTTTTTGACTAACAGGCTGTAGTCAACCACAAAAAGCAATAATTTATTTTGAAAAACCGTGATAGAGTGAAGCCGTGCAATTCAAATCACAAAGCGGCGAGGGACAACTGTAATTAGATTACCCGTTAATGACTGGATAACAACACTAGCGTTAGTAATGTTATTTTTACTGCTGTTGGAATTAAGTATGCCAGTTTACATTAGCTTTTGCATATGACTGACGCTCAATGAAAGATATAAGAAAGGAAACAATAATGCTGATACTAACCCATCCAGAAGATATGTCCTGATCCATGCAACAGACAGGATTCCAGCAAGGACGATCAAGGAGGGAGAGGAAAGAAAAAGACAAAACATGTCAACAAAAGATGGAGTGTATTGTCAGAATTCTTGTCATGCACTTTTTTCTTTCATGTTACACATTATTTATACTTTTTCTATTGACAAGTGAATAATTGATAGTAAAGGGTTAAAACAATAATAAAAATGATTTGTGTACCTGGTCATTATTTATACTTTTTCTATTGACAAGTGAATAATTGATAGTAAAGGGTTAAAACAATAATAAAAATGATTTGTGTACCTGGTCTCCTGCAGCCATTGGTGGAAAGCGTTGGCATGTTGTGCAAACTCCTGACGTAGCTTGTCATTTTCCTCCTGCCTCCTCTGCTCTTTCTGGAGCTCCAGTTCTCGCTCCTACGTTCAAACAGCCAGCAGGGTACAGAAGTCACAATGACACACACTTTGGAAATGATTAAAAAAAAATAAAAAAAAACCCACATCATTATTTATAGAAATGAATCCTACTTGTATGACTTTCTGGTTGCGGGTCACTGCTAATGTGGTTGACTGGCCAGTTCGTAAAGCAGCTTTGTGTGTGTGTTTTATGCGTTTTTGTTTGCGTTCATTATCTACCTGTACTTTCCTCGTTATATGTCCGTGACTGTCCAGCTGTGCACTCTGCCCACCGTGCTGTGTACCTTTCTTCCTTTTCACAGCCCAATACCCATCTGGTCCTCCTGTCTCTGCTGCAACACTCTTCACAGCCTCATGGACCAGCCTTCTAGCAGTTTTTACACTGGTGCAAAACCAAGGAGATGGTGGTGACCTCCAACAAGCAGCACCAGTGTGCTGCAGCAGTCACCAGCACAACTCACGGTGAGCCAGTGCAGCATGTTGAGGAATATAACTACCTGGGAACCACCTTTAACAGTTCTCAGAAATTCTCCAACACTAAGGAGAACCTCAAGAAAAGCCAGCAGAGACAGGAATCTCGGTAAGAACATTCTCAAGAACATGTTTTACGCCTTCAAAGAAAACATCCTGTCTTTCTCAACCACCACTTGGTTTCATTCAACACCCTTCAGGACAGAGCGCACCTTCAGATGTTTGACAGTCTATGAACATCTGACACGCAGACTCGCAGGCCGCATCGTACAAGAGCCCTCATGCTGTTTCCAAAGTTTGTGTGGCTCCCATCTGGTCGCCAGCTTCACACTCCTCACTGTCTATTTACACGTCTGAATGCCATTTACACCATTTGCTATATTACCGTATACATTTGCTATATAAACCGCAAGAGAATACTGACCAATGCTAACTACACCAACAACACACATAGCTCACTGTTCATCTGTAGGAGGGTTAGATCTAAGACACGCTGGGAGGACTACAGTCTCACTGTTGGCCTGGGAACGCCTCAGTTCCCGCTTGGAGGACCTGGAGGAGGTGGCTGGGGATAGGGATGTCTGCGTCACCCAGATCCCACTCAGCAAAAGAAAATGGACGGATGGATAGAATAAACACTAAAAATACATGTTTTAAAATCCCAATATTGGGGGACAAAATTACAGACATGAGACATATTCCCCTCGAATGTGATCGGTTGTCAGTTTAGCGTTTTTAAAGTCTCCAATCGGTGTAAAGCCTGGTATGAATGCCTGGGAATACCTTGATTATCTTCTGCAGGTTCCCCCATGTTTCTTCCAATGCTTCCATGGTGAACCAAGTGTATGGGTTGGACACCACCTGGTAGTTCTTAATCTGCAGGTCCAGTTCAGCCAGCTGGTTGAAATCGGTATGGGCTGAGGTCAGCGATGAGCGGAAAGCTTCATGGGCTTCACGCAGTGCTCGGATCTCTTCCAGAGAATTGCACCTCACTGGGTCCGTCAGATCCTCCTCGGCATTCTCAAACCAACTGTTAAACGCTGATGCCTTTTTGGCAAATGTAAGAAACAAGTCCTCGACCTGGGGAGGGAACAAGAAAAGTATATTTTTACAAAGTGACACGCAGCCAGCCATCCATCCAATAGACCGACAGACACCATCACCTCCACCACACCCTCTGACCTCTTTACCTTTCGGAAGTGCTCTTGAGCCTCCAGAAGTTTCTTCTTGCGAGCTGCTGAGTTGGAGAGCAATTGGTTCCAGCGCTTCATCAAGGCAGCATGACGAGCTTCTATTGCTTTTGACTGGACGTGCTTGGCAGCCAACAGCTGGTCTTTGAGAGCCGTGATACTGGTGATGCCCTCCTGCTGGAAGGCTTGCAGACCGGCATCAAAGGTCTCCTACAAGTCCACAATGATCAAAAAGGTCAATCGTTGGAGACAGAGAAGATGTGTGCACATTTTTGTGCAGGAAATACCTGCTTGGTCAACAGAGTCTGTACAGAGGACAGGTCTCTGCCATAGTCATCCGTCTTTAGGCTGTTCTCTTTCTCTCCTGAATAGAAACCACATGCAAATGTCACAAATAAACATGGTGTGGCTAATTCAAAACAATAAAATAAAAAGAGCTGACTGGTCATTATGGTTATTGGTATAGTAAACTATCATTCTCTTTGTTGTACAGCTTGTATTCACTTCATGCTTCATGTCTGAAAAGAAAATTATCAGTCAAGTACAATAGACTGTATCACTGCATATTCACCATTCATGGTCACACAAATGTGCAGATTTTTGGTCCATCTATGTGTATATGGGCAGGTTGTTCAGAAACCAGAATGTTGGCGGTTCGATCCTCGCTCCCTCCACCCAGTCACTGTCGTTGTGTTGTGTAGGAATGTAGGTCTGGCGGTGGTCGGAGAGGCCGTAGGCGTGTATTGGCAGCCAAATGTCCGTTAGTCTACCCCAGTGCAGCTGTGACTACAGATGTAGATAACCGCTGGTGTATGCCTGACAAGTGAATGACTAATGGGTTCACTTCACTGTAAAGCGCTTTGTGTACCTTGAAAAGCACTATATAAAGTCAAATCCATTATTGTTATATCCAAGTTTCACTTTTGCATCTCAGCACACAACTATGGTGCATTCAAGGATCGCTGTACAAAGTGCGACATCTCAGCTCGAGGGAAAAAGATCAGTGAAGCATAAAGACACAAACATGTAAAGATTGTGGGATTTTTAAATAGTGGTACACGTCCAGTATGCTGTACATTTCACCTGTATTTTACTTATAAATGATTACTAACATGAGGAATTTTCTGGGGGAAAAAACCCTTTCTTTGCAGGAAAAAAAAACATTTTGACCAAAAAAAGTTGCAAATTTGTAGGCCAATGAATGCTGGATCGCAAATGTGCAGTATATACGCTTTATATAAACAGTGGCTATTGGAAAAGTGCTAAAGACAATGAGACCAGCGAAGGATGACAGACAGCATTGTAATCTTTTTCATACCGATCCAAGACTCCACCACATCAGCCTTCCAGTTGAACTGCAGAAAGGCAGAGTTCTCATCCAGCTTGGCCTTCCTCTGAGCAGCTGCCCGATTCAGCTCTGACACTTTGCCTTGCAGAGCCGACATCTTGGACGTGATATTGTCCACATGATGGTTGTTCTGTTGAAAAAAAGGCAACCAGTACATCACATTGACTTGACAGAGCATTGACAATGCAGATTGCTTCTCTTCCCATTGCACAAGTACCTTCTTAATAAGATCTTCTCCATTAGCACAAACATCACCGACTCTGTCTCTGTGCACAGTGAAGTCTGTCTCAAATGCTTCATGCTTTTTAAGCAACCCCTGTCAAAAAGGAACCACATTTAGTAGCAGTGGTAGCAGGGGGGGTGGACCCTTCTTAAATAGAAAAAGCACCTGCACAGCAGCCAGTGTGTCTCCATAGTCTTCACTCCCCACTAAATTCAGTTTCTCATTAATCCATGCTTCTTCTTCTTCCACATTTGCCACAAATTGCTGGTAGTCCAACGATTCCTCCAACCTCTGACCCCTAGATACAAACACACGTTTCTTTTGGTGTACTTGTGTGCATATATATGTTGAATATATATATATACTGTATATATTTACTGTTACCTTGCTCCAGATAAGTCTTTGAGTTCTTTCCAGTGGTCAACAAACTGGGACAGTCTCTGCTGAATCTCCTCTTGACCAATGGTGTTGTCATCAGACAGTTTCTTTCCAGTATCCAGCACCGACTGGAAGCATGTGCCAGTGTTAAACATTTAAATATTCACATATCCAACTCAACTAAGAAAACCTCCTGAAACTGTGCCGAGTTTAACACAAAAGATTACTTTAAAGGTATTTTCTTGAAGTGTCCTATACAGCTTTGTGCTTGAACTCATCAAGTCTCCAAGTGGTGAAATAAAAGACATTTTGGAGCAGTTGTAATATAACAGTCATGTGACTATTTGAGGATTTGGCTTTCCCAAAATGGCAATGTGTCAGATAAGTTATTTCCAAAAGCTTATTTTTTTTTTATCATTTTAAATCAATTTTCTATACCGCTTCTCCTCATTAGGGTCGCGGGGGTATGCTGGAGCTTATCTCTGCTGATCAATTGTAATTATTTAATAGGGTACCAAATATTACAATTTAACTCTTCTTATTTTATTTCTTTAATGAATTCATAGAAAACAAGGTAGGAAATATCACCATCAGGCTTTTAACCTTAAAATTGTGATGGAAAGCCTGACGTGTGACATATTTGTCACAATAACAAAACTTTTGCTAATAGGACACTCAAATGTCAGTTTCCATGATTTTTCATGAATACGTGTATATAAAAAGTGTCCACACCCCTGTTCAAATCCCAAAATGACAGCCAGACAAAAATAATTTCACAACTTTTTCCACCTTTAATGTGACCTATAAATTGTACGCTACAATTGAAAAACAAACAGAAATCTTTCAGGGAGGTGAAGTAAAATAAAACTTCTGAGATAATGTGGTTGCATAAGTGTGCACACCTTTTATAACTGGGGATGTGGCTGTGTTCAGTGTTCACCAATTACATACAACCTCATGTTAAACTGGAGTCCGCACACACCTGTCGCCAATTAAAGTACCTTGGATCAATCCCAAATAAAGTTCAGCTGTTCTAGTAGGCTTTTCCTGACATTTTGGTAGCCACATCTTCCAGCACAAGCCATGGTCCGCAGAGAGCTTCCAAAGCATCAGAGGGATCTCTTTATTCAAAGATATCAGTCAGGTGAAGGCTACAAAAGAATTTCCAAGGAATTAAGTATACCATGGAACACAATGCAGACCGTAGTCATCAAGTGGAGAAAATATGACACAACAGTGACATTACCAAGAACAGGACGTCTGTCCAAAATTGATAAGACGAGAAAAAAACTAGTCAGGGAGGCTGCCAAGAGGCCAGCAGCAACACTGAAGGAGCTGCAGGAATTTCGGGCAAGTACTGGCTGTAGAGTACATGTGACAACAATCTCCCGTCTTCTTCATATGCCTGGGCTAGGGGTAGGGTGGCAAGACAGAAGCCTTATCTTGCAAAGAAAAACATCCAAGCCTGGCATAATTTTGCAAAAAGACATCTGAAATCTCCCTAACGCACGTGGGAAAATGTGTAATGGTCTGATGAAACCAAGGTTGATCTTTTTGAACATAATGCCAAACAGTATGTTTGGCACAAAAACAACCCTTCACATCACCTAAATAACACCCTACCTACAGTGAAGCATCATGCTTCTTCAGCTGAAACTAGGGCCTTAGTCAGGGTGGAGGGAATTATGAACAGTTCCAAATACGAGTCAGTGTTGGCACAAAACCTTCGGTCTTCTGTTAGAAAGACGAAGAGGAACTTCACCTTTCAGCACGA
Organism: Dunckerocampus dactyliophorus; assembly: GCF_027744805.1. Lineage (NCBI taxonomy): Eukaryota > Metazoa > Chordata > Actinopteri > Syngnathiformes > Syngnathidae > Dunckerocampus > Dunckerocampus dactyliophorus. The sequence goes on along the minus strand of NC_072835.1, from coordinate 5,353,550 downwards.
CAATGACCCAAGCACACATCTAAATCAACAAAAGAATGGCTTCACCGGAATAAGATTGAGGCTCTAGAATGGCCCAGCCAGAGTTCAGACCTGAATTCCAACAAACATCTGTGGGGTGATCTGAAGAGGGCTGTGTGCAGGAGATGCCTTCGCAAGCTGTCAGATTTGGAGCGGTTGTGGAAAGAGTGGGCAAATACTGCCACATCAAGATGTGTCACGCTGATAGGCTCCTACCCAAAAACAAAGACTGAGTGCTGTAATAAAAGCCAAAAGGTGCTGCAACAAAGTATTAGTTTAAGGGTGTGGATATTTATGCAACCAGGTTATTTTAAGGTTTTTATTTCATATTTTTCCCCTTTTTCACTTGCATTGTACAAGTTATATATACTGTAGGTCACATTAAAGGTGGAAAAAGTTGTCAAATTATTTCTCTTGCTGTTCATTTTTTTACATCATAAAAAACTGGCATTTGAACAGGGGTGTGTAGACTTTTTATATCCACGTATATGTTCTTTGTTCAATTCAAAGTACGTCTGTAAAAAAAAAAAAAAGGGAATGTGAGTCCTTTTACTTTAATGGCGGGCTCATGGGCTCCCAGCTCAGCTTCCAGCCTCTTGTGTTTCTTCCTGAGGTTCTGCACTCCAGTCAAGTCACGCCCATAGTCCTCTGAACTTACCAGCAACTTCTTCTCCCTGTACAGTGTTGGCAGCAACGCACAAAACCCAATTGGCAAGGTTCTTCAAATACATGAAAAACATTCAACTTTGTACACAACATCAGAAGGCAAAACTGGATTGAAACTTTATTAAATAGCAATAGCGCTCAAGTTATTTAAGATTGCTGCAGCCCAATGCTCAAAAGAAGTGCTCTCCAAGATACCTTAGAATTATTTCAAACAAAAGCTGCATATTTGTCTTTATAAACAAAGTTGAGCATTGACTTGATCTTCAGATATGTGAGATACATGAAAGCTTCCTCGCTCAGGATGGTGTCAAAGGCTCACACTCTAATCAAGATTCCTTTTATCCAACATTTTTGCTAATTGATCTCCAATCTGCTGACTATTTTATTACCTTTGCAGTAATAGAGTAATGCAGATTAGAGGTTTTCCTGTTCTGCTTTTTTGGTCTTTTATTGGCTACAAAACTAGAATATCAGAATACACTTCTTTTCCATAACAACCAAGGCATCAAACAAACATCCGGAGCATTAAGGAATTCACAGCGAAACATGTCTAACAGCAGAGTTTCGCCACTGAGGAGTTTTCTGATGACCTCAGATAAGTCCACGGTGATGGACACTCATGTCTTCTGCTTCAGTGGAATTGAGAACTATTCCTTCCGCGCCTGCTTAAATCCTCAGGTAAGTTCAGCAGGCCTCTGTCCTCGCTGTAAACAGTGTGACAGGGCACTGCTTCCCCTTTCTGAGATGTCCAAAGGTTTGCCAGAACATCTTTGAGGCCCCCCAAACATTACGCTTGATGGCCTCATCAACATTTTTGCTTCGATCATAGTCAAGGCCACACACCGCTTGGCCTGCCGGTCCCTGTCAACTTCTTTTTGAGTCCCACAAGCCATCCATGCTCGGTAAGACGCCTTCTTATGGCCTGCTTAACCTCAAAAAAGAAGGTTTGTCTTCTATTAGGGTCAATACATTAACACCTGAGTAACCTGTTAAGGCACAAAATGATTCGCTGCACACTGCAAAACGCCACAGCTTTAGTCATCCATGTATCGTTTCATGTGTGAAATGTTAAATGCAATATAGCAAAAGGTCACATGATTGGGTTCGCTCCAACTACTGGTAGCAATGGGCTTATTGTCAAAAATGTGCAAAAATTTGAGGACACATTGCAACACTGCTAACATTCACACTCATCTAGTGAATAAGATGTATTTTGATGTCGCTGTCTAAAGAAGTAAGCTTTGTCTTTAGAGACACTGCATCGTATGCTGCTGGCTGCTATCGTATAGTATTTGGACTTCTTGTCTTCACCAAAAAAGTAGAACTGTGCTATAAGGACTTTTAGAAGTCACAAAAATGGAACACCTTTTCATGGCAAAGCCCACCGATCTTAGTTCCAGTTCATGAAGGCAACAAGACCTAGAAACCAGCAGCAAGACAATGAGGCCTAGCATCTCCAGGGAGGAAACTCCCATGGACTCCCAAATTCAGGTCATTTAATAAAAGTTTTTTTTTAAATTCCTATTTTATATATACACCAGAGTTCCTATACGCCTGACATATTTTGTGTTGCTTTTTCCTTCTTGTACCTTTTCAGGCCGATGCTGAGATATCAAGTACTGATCTAAACAAACAAAAAGTAACAATGTTTGAAATAGAACACAGTAGGATAAAATAAAACTACATTGAAGTGAAAAGGAGGGATTCTCTTACTTAATCCAAGACTCTTCATCATCCAGGTCCCTGAAGAACTGATGCAGGCAGTGAGACTCATTGAGCTTTGCATGGCGGCTGGCTGCCATACTTTTAATTTTGATGAAACGGCTATTGACAGCGTCACGCTTGTCCTTCACTTGAGAGGTATCGAAGGCATTGGTGGCCATCAAACTGTCAGCCTGGCTGTTGAGATCCTTCAGACGATCCTGCAAAGGGAGGGATATTTGATGTAGACATCTTGGAGGTACAGTCGTCCCTCGCACATCACCCTTCCACGCATTACATCTATTACATATTGTAATACAAATGTAAAGGTGACTATAGGGGTGTTATTATCATAATCATAATAACAGGGTTGGTGTTGGTTTAGGGTTAAATCCTAACCCTAACCCCTATCATAATGTTAAAAATTTATGTATTTAGAAGTTTGTTAACAGGTTTACGACGCTCAAACTACAAACATTTTCGATTTATAAATACAGAATCCTACTTCGCAGAAATGCACTTATCACGGTCGGATCTGGAACCAATTAAGCGCGATAAACGAGGGATGGCTGTATAGTGGATCCCCACACATTTTCTATTCAATAGTCACAAAATATTCTGTTTTTCCAAAGAAAACACATCTCATACAAGTTGGTAATAATTTATAAATATGTGAACTACAGGTAAAATGTACAGCATACATGTCCCACTTTTAAAAAAGCCCACTAACTGTACATTTATGTCTTTTTGTCTCAAAGATAATGTTTTTTCTTCAAGCGTTGAGATTTTGCACTTTCTCAGCCGCCCTGGGTCACACCATAGTTGCTGTGAGATGCAAAAGTGAAACATCATTATTATTAACAATCTAGCCTCAAAAGTTGTAAACACAAGTGATTGAATAACAACAGCCAAGCAGTGTGTATTATGTAGACGCACCTTAGGGAAACCTTCTCTTGACAGCCAGGGTTGGGCAAACACTTTTAAAAAGGAGTTACTTATAAGTTACTTTCCAATTCCTCCATAAATGTAATTTAGTTACCATGGAAAGTAATGATAGTTACTTTTTTGAAAAAGCTACAAATATTTCCAAGGACACTTTGCTGTGAGACATAATGTAGACTTCAAGCGTATGTTCTTGTCTTTTACATCAATGACATTTGAGTAGCGCCTGTCCTCACATCCTGAAAACCACACGGTTAACTCCACAGATCGCTCCGGCTTGCTGGAACAATGTTTTCTATTTCCAATATGCTTTGTTAAAAGTACCTCATGGGCAGAAATATCAGCCTCCAGCAACTGGTGTTTCTTCAGGAGGTTGTTGATGGAGGCGAGATCTTTACCGTAGTCCTCAGAGGCAAGGAGTGCTTCCACCTGAAACATATTCTATCAGTCCTTGTCCTTGTCTTTGTCTCCACAGTCTTACCGTCTCCAGTATTAAGATTATTACCTCAGACAGCCAGAAGTCAAAGTCTTTGATGCCAGTGTTGAAGTTCTGTTGCTTATTAGCGTCTTTGAGTTTTTGACTCTTTTCAGCAGATTTATTGACGAGGAACTGCCACTGCTCGTCCAAAGCACTAAGGCGGACCTGTAAGGGAAAATACCTTATTGTACATTTCAGACCGCTAAAATGATACTTAACAAAAAATAAACATTCTTTTAACTGTATATAAACTCGTCAATAATAAATACCTTGACCGCATCCTCACTGCCGGCACAGGCACCTCTCTGGATGAGCGTATTGCCAGTATCTATGACTCCTCGGATCCGGTCAGCATTGGCATGGAGCTCCGCCTCAAACGCTTGATGCTTCTGATGTTTGCTCTGCCATAATTGAGACAATCAAGATGATACAAGAACAAAGCGTGAGACTTACAAGTTGCAAAACCCGAAATATTCTCCTAGTAACGTTCAGTGCAAAACAAAAGGATTGCAATTATAAAAAGTGTACAATTAGCACCCAAGCCATTGACTAAGTTAGCTAACAGCAATTCAGCTATAAGCAAAGCGTTTTCTGTCCAGATGAATTAATATACCTCTTTTTTTTTAGTTTGTGTGTAATTAGTATGGTAGTTTAAGTAGACTTTGATTTTGTTATTCCAAAGTTAACTTAGAAACAAACAAAAAAACAGTGGAACCACACCAAAAAAACAAAACAAAATGAAAGGGTATTAGTTAGGAACCCAGGAAGCTCATACATCGGATACAATTGCACTCAGACATTTACATACACTCATCATTGGTATAAATTCATTAGGATTTCAACTAGCGGGGCAGACGAAATCCGATAATTTAAAAAAAGGCTTCAATGAGGTGAGATTACACTCCTTTGAGGCTCATTTTCTCTCTCCTGCCTATCAAGTTAACTGCCTGTCGTAACTTCCCCTGAGCTCACCTGTAAACAAACTTTCGCTATTTCAGGAGGGAGAGATTTGCCGTGCTAGTCGCATCCAATGTCAGCATGCCTACGACACCTGGGGCTTGTTCCTATCGCCACGATGTTTGCCAGAGATGATCCAAGGGCTAAAGTAATCTGATTTCATCATGGAAATGATGGCTGGATGAGCAGCCCTTTACCATTGTTGAAGATACCATCTTTTGTCGGCTAGTAAACTCCTTGGAGCCACAGTTTGCACTTCTATTTCTTTTAGTGATTCTAAAGGTGCAGTTTGTCAAATGTTTGAGTCCTTCTTACCTCCAGGTGTGCACAAACTGCAATTAAATCTAAATTAAAAAAGTTATCTGTTATCAGTATCGCTTTGAAAAAAAAAATCTATTGTGCATCCCTAATTTGAAGCATTGGAATGATACAATGTATATATTCAATGATGTTTCAAAAACCATTTAAATGTTTAATTAATTTAATTTAATTTAATTTAATTTAATTTAATTTGGATTTTCCTTTTAACTTACACATGGTCAAATGATACATACGTTGTTCAAAAATTATACTGTACATCAACAACCACTAATTTATAATAATTTATCCATTCCAAAACCAATTTTCATATGTATTTGGGATCAATGCCCTGATGCAACACCCAATTTGTTTGTTCGTTTAGATTTGAGGTGAAGTTGTTGGTAGTTTTCCTTCTTCATAATTCCTTTCAACATGATTTTACCACCACCTACGATTGACAGCTGTTAGTGTTCTAAGGGTTTGGAATCCTTAAATGACAAACTTCCCAATTGTAGAGTATTGGATTCAATCAGTTCTGTCTTTTATGCTCTGAGAAGTCGATAGAACTTGATGACAAGCTAAAAAAACCAGCTTGCTATGTGGGCATTTGGAAATAACAGTTTTAAGTTACGCGTTATGTTTAGTGTCTAGTTGTTGTTTATGAAGTAGTTGATTTATGTGATGCGTTAAATTGCTGTGGATGTGTTGTTTTTGTTTTGTTGCATCGTGAGCAAGTATGTTGTTCCGTTTGATGCCACCTACAGTATATATAGGCGAGTCAAAAGGTTTGCCCACCCCTGTTCTAGACCCTTCATCACACAAACATTTAAGTGAATGTACAGTATGTGTCAAAATCATTGAAGGTGTACATTGCATAATCATTCCATCCTGGAGAAAAAAAGAATGGTTCAAATAATCCATTATGTTCAATATGAATACGACGTGTATGTAAACATCTAACCACAGCTGGAAGTACAACTTGCAATAAAATAAAATAAATAAATAAAATAATAATAAATTGCAATAAAATAGCTCATTTTGTAAGGACTTTGTTTTGAACATGACCAGTTCAAGTCCTGCTACAATCCAAAGCAATATGGAGTAGCTTGGACATTGGGACAATCCTTCCGTTTCCTTCCACCACCAATGTGGCATAAATCAATAAATGAATGAGTTTCTATGAGTTGGTGCATGCCTGTAGAATTCAGAGTGTGTGTGTATTTGTGGTACATATCGCAAACACGTCTCATAATGAATGCCCCCTGTCATGAATGAACAAACTGATCCTTTCCTGCCTTAAATCAGTATAAGTCATGTTGTATGCTTTATTACTCAAACATTCGAGGCAAGTTTCAAAATGAGCCCTCAGGAACTGGTGAGACAAACACAAACTAGCACAAACTATAAACACATCAACAGATTTGAACAAACATTTTGAAACGTCAAGACGAAGACGAAGTCATGGTACACACTGCTGGTTTTACAGCGGAAATAAAAACCTCCACACAAACCCCCGTTTGGCTGCCAAGGTCTTCAGGATGTTTACTTGTTGAAATGACCCAAAGCTTTTTATTAGCTCCAAAGGTGATTGGCTGCTCCATCTGCACAGCCTCAGTAGAGATTAAGACATCAAAGACAAATCCTAAATTTGACCTGTATGAGGTTACGTCCACATGAACATGAATATTTTTCAAAAACGCACATTTTCCCCACCGCAAACACCTGTACACACAAGTATAGGTAAAAAAAAAAAAAAAAAAAAAAAAAAACCCTGTCCACATAAAAACACATTCACCGGCTGTCATGTTCGTTTTGTCCAATCAAAAACCTGAAAAATCAACTACAGTTGACTTGGTGGCATTATAACGCATCTGTTCATCAATATGGTGATATATTACATGTATTCAGTGTTCAACTGAAACATAAATGTTTTTATTAATCACTCGTGTGTTATAAATAATGGGCTCTACACACGGGCTCTCCACAAATGACAAGCGACACCAGTCAGCGACTCACTCACATCCAGAGCGTGTTACGAGTCTCCCACGATTTTGATTGGCTGTCAGATTTGGAGGGACTTTTGGGATATCAAAGCAGTTCAAGGGAGAAAAGGCGGCCGCTGTTGATTGAGTACTCTTGCTCGTACCGGACCTTGCTGGTATTGGAGATAAACATATAAATGTCCGTGTAAACCAATGTAAACTTAGCTGATATTGTACGTTTGCTCTGGCGCTCTGGCAAGTTCCCAATGCCACTGCTTTATATCTCTATATTCTTTTCTAATTATATTCTTTTTAGAAATGTCAATTTGACACAGCAAGTAGGGGTGCAACGATTCCTCGAATAATTAGAGTACCTCCATTACAAAAAAAAAAAAAAATGAAGGATTTTTTCTGCCTGAAGGAATCGCTTACATCACCAACGCGCTCACATCACTCACGCAGAGGATGAAGGACAAAGCGGATGGAGCGGGAAGATTGAAGAGGCGAGAGAATGCGAGAAAGCAACAAAAGTAAAGGAAAACAAAATGTAAAAAACAGACAGAAAATGTGGCTAAACAGCAGGTTGAACACCGTGACGTGTATCCGCTGTGACGCGGCACTTACATACCACATCTTATATGTTGCATCATCTCCTCCCGAATGGAGCGGAACATTCAAGACAAGGTTCAATGAACGTAGCGCAAATCAGTGAGATTAAGGTTAATCTATTTTAGTAGCATAACGTTAGCCTTGTGGAGGGCTACTTTCTCGTAATTATGACTACTGTCGAATGTGTGGCAGTTTATTACGATGGTAACATGACTTCATACGGGGTTTATTTTACCTGCAAAAACAGCACTGTGAGTTATGATGGAAAATAAAAACATTTTAGCTCACTAATCAGTAGCGGACAATACTGTGTAATGGAACAAGGAAGTGTGTGTCTCACTCACTTAGTTGAGTAATGTGGTCCACTACAAGTGTCTTTATTTTACTTTGAACACTGAAAAAACTCAATATCTTTTATAAGTATAGTCAGCCTGTCTTTTAGGATTTACTGTATAAGGATTTAAGATTCATAAATTTACAGCCATCAACGTAATGTAATACTGTATGTAATTTAGTCTTAGTAATTATTATTTCTCTACAAATAGTTTGTTCCAATGTGAATTTAAGAAATAAAACGGTTGATTATCTAATAATTTAAACCAATTGGTCGTTCATTATTTTGTGAAATGTTTTATTTTCTTTTGTGTATTTATAATTGTTCTTTAAGCAAGCAAAAATGCTTTTTTTGCCCCCGATTACTTGTTAATCAAAAACATTTTGAGTAGAATACTTGATTACTAAAATATTTGATAGCTGCAGCCTAACGGCAAGTATTATTTTTTCCTCCGTGTTTACCTGTGAGCGAGTACTAAGTAGCATCCTGTCCGCTCATTGGGAAGTCATGAAACTCCAGCTGACTGGCAGTGATAAATCTTTCAACTTTCGGGGATCGCATTGCAAGCCAGCGTGTGCACGATAACATGGACAAGCGCAAGACGGAGGCGGAGTCGCGCAGGTTCTATTGAAAATAAATGGAGTAGAGCCGACGCCGCCTCCCGTGTGCAGAGCCCTAACACTGCATGAAACGTCTGTAAGTCAACTTCAATACTGGCATTGTGTTGTTAAATAAGATTAACATTGAAGCTGCACTTTTGGAAAATCTTCACCTTGGGAGGAGTTTTCCCAAAAGGTCACTTTTTAAGGACAAAAATCTATGACTGTGTGTGGACAAAAGGAAAAAATGCAGACAAAATTCAGCCTTTTCAAATATCCATGTTGGTGTGGACATATCCTAACAAGCTGTGTCCCATATTCTACTCTACTTCTCTACCTAAGGTTCGTCAAAGTCACTGTAAATGCTGGCAGGCATGTACTGGGTGAGCTTGACCCTGATAGAGATGATTGGCCAATTACTACTTTGCTTTGAATGAAATTACAACAGAAGTACTCATCTTTTTATCATCATAAAAACTAACATTTTCAAGGGTGTGTGTGTGTTTTTATATCCAATGTATATCAAGTCTACACTAATAGAAAGTGCAAGAAAACACACTGCTTGTTTGTTAGTCAACTCACAATACTCAAACTTACCAGAAGCTTGGACAGCTAAGAAAAAAAAGAAAAGATTAGAAAGAATTTAGTCTTATGTCAGAGAGGACACACAGGAGGATTAGACAATCCATAGGTCAAATACTACACATTTTCAGAAGAAAATATGTACGTACACTGTCTTGCTTATGTTTCTGCTTGTTTGTCACTCACATCATTGATATTAGGGATGCACGATATCTTTTTTTCAAGCCAATACCAATGACTTATATAACTTCGCTTTTTTTTTTTTTTGCTTAAACTGTAAGAATGACTCAAACCAAGCTGGATTTGACAATCTGTACGTGTAGGTTTGTCCTAACCAAATACAGTAACCCCTCATTTATGGCAGTTAATTGGTTCCAGATCCGTCTGTGATAAGTAAATTCCCACAAAGTAGGATTATAAGAGCCCTCTCGACATTAAGTAACACCCCACAGTCACCTTTACATTATATTACCCATTATAGTAAATATAATCAGAGAAAATAAGCCATTTCAGACAAAATACAAAATACTCAAGACTTCAGAGTTCAGAGTTGAGTTTCAGATGGATTACAGCCCGTGTTATTATATGACTCTTATGGTTATGTTTCTGTTACTGTGCCTATTGTGAGATAATATCAACCTGCAATAAAAGCCTGTTGTCCCGGTGATCAAGTCTGGTGCTTATCTCACCAAATAACCACTGACACCTAGTGACCAATGTAGAATACTACATTCTCAAATTGAATCCATCTTCTTAATTCCTTGTACTGTATTTGTATGTTAGTTCATTTATCTATTATGTTTGACAATCCATAATTTAGGCAAAAAATATGTAACTTCAATATGCACATTTTTTTACTAATAGGCCGTACTCAACCACGAAAAAGCACAATTAATATACGTTTGAAAAACCGTGGTAGATTGAATCCGCAAAATTTGCACTGCAGATGTGGCAAGGGAGGACTGTATCATCACATCACTACGTTTAACGAAACATTTTGAAAACATAGTGGCGGCTGGAAGTACAAAATGTGGCTAGGTTTACTAGCCGACAAAAGCCGGTATCTTCAACGATAAAGGACTGGTCATCCAGCGGCATCATTTCCATGATTAAATCAACAAATGGCTTTTGCCCTCGAGTTGTCTCTGTCCAACTTTTTTGCACTTTTCAAACACTGCAGTGATAGGAACAAGCACCGGGCATCATAGCGCTACCGGCGTTCCAGGTGGCAGATGAGGTTTGGTGTGTTGAAGCTCATTGTTTTTGTTTTTTTTCCCCCATCACAGATGGCGCGTTTGGTGCAACTAGTACGCAAAATGTCTTCCTTTGAAACATTTGTTTACAAGTGATCTCAGGGGAAGTTACAACAGGCAGTTAACTTCACAGGCAGAAGTAAAAAAGGGTGCTTGAATTGTTCACCAGAACAGTAAGTGTAATCTCGTCTCATTGGAGCTATTTTTACGTCATCGGATTTCTCAGTGTGCTGTTATAATTCCTCATATCAGACAGATATTTATCGTGCATCCCTAATTTATAGCAAATATGATTCATTATTATTCATTAATTACAAGATAATTTTACTAATTCCATTGTTTTTGTGCTGCTTTTCATGGCAGCATTATTGATTCTTAAACAGTAATCAAGCCTGAAATTCAAATAATGCTTCAAAAGTGTAATTACTTTTTCATCGTAGAACCAGGTAGCTTTTTTCTCCTCAATCAAAAAGTCACTTCAAAATGGCATTGTGTATTTCTGTTATATTTATAGTTAAATGACTTTGATGATGTGAAAGAGGGACAAGTGAGCAAAAATCAGAATGACCAGGAAGCGCTGCTTAAGTCTTCTTGCACACTTGCAATGAAGACACATGTTAGGGTATGAGTTTTCCTGTTAACTAACTCATTAGGTTCATTTTGTTTTCTTATTGAATGAATGTTCAATTTCTTATATTCAAACAAACATCTTAAGGTATATTGAGTCAAACCATGTCAAGGTAAAATTTCCACTCAATATACCTTAAAAAGCTTGAATATAAGACATTGAAAATTCATTTACAGTTAATTAGTGTTAACTGGTGCACGTGGGTTTGTGCTGGTGGAATGAAATACCTGTATGTTGGTCGGGTCCTTGTAGGACTCATCCGTGGCAGTCTGCAGTTTCTCGCTGATCCAAGCTTCTATTTCATCCACATCTCGGCTGAACTGCTGCAGGGTCTGGGATTCACCGAGTTTGGAGCGCTTTTCTATCATCTGGGCTTTCAGCCGGCGCCACCTTTCAATCAAGTCAATTGACATAACTTGTCAGGGTTTGTGTTGTACTGGGGACTTTTAAGAAAAGGACAGTTTATAAACATCGGGTGATTGTGTTTATGTGAGAAAGAAGATCCAACACGTCCACCACGTGACTCATAGCTTTCCTCTTTTCACACAATTTTTTATTTTACACAACAATGTATATGGCTGTTGCGGCAAACTGGAACTAACGGATGTGTTCTAACAGTCATTTTCATTGCAAATGTTGATACAAATCTGATGAAAGTGACTGTAAATGGTTGTTTGTCTATATGTGCCCTGCGATTGGCTGGCGACCAGTCCAGGGTGTACCCCGCCTGTCACCCGAAGTCAGCTGGGATAGGCTCCAGCATGCCCCCGCGACCCTAATGAGGATGAAGCGGTATAGAAAATGGATGGATGGATGGATACAAATCTGGCCGAGTAGGCGTTCATGGAACTGAACCAGTGTGTATGCACAGGAATTAATGTTCTTCCGCAAGATAACATTTTTTGTGTGCACCAGGGGAGCAGCAATGTGTATTCAAGGTTAAAATGCATACATGATGGCAGGTCTGCATTTGTTGTGTGTATAAATAAAATTGTATTAAGTTAGTAAAATGCAATGGGTTTTGAAGTCAGACACTGGTAAGACATAATTATCTACTATAAATAAATGAACTTTCTAGAAAAAAAAGATGTACTAACCTGTCAAGAACTTCATTGCGGCGGTTCAAGATCTCAGGTTTGGCATAATGGTCTGCTCCAATGAGCTGGTTGGCAAAGGATTGCAGAGCAGCAATTTTCTCTTCCTGCGTAATGAGATGCATTCAGTTATAGAAAGAACAGCAGTCATCACTCAAGGTTACAAAAAAGTGCAGCCTGTTTTACCTGCACATTTATGGCCTTATCAAAGTCTTCATGTTTCTTGATAAGCGCCTCAACACTGTCGAGAGAGTCTCCCTTGTCATCACTTGCAAGGAAGGCTTCACGAGCTGCCATCCAATTCTCAGCCTGCTCACAGTCCCTGCTGAAGAGCTGTTCAAAAGATGCATACAGTACACAGCATAGTCAAGAATTACATGTACACACTCATCACATTACGCTTTATTCTATGGTTTCAGACTGCTCTGTAAAGCTCTACTTTACATGCACTGCTTCTAATTGGATCGTTGACCAAACACTGTCTGCCTCTGAAACATTCAGGGGTGACGGTGCTCCTTTCATATCCTTTTAGCTGTGGTTTTCTCGACAAGGAAAAGGGATGCTACATGCCAGCAGCTAACTGGTACAAAGCGGGTAGTCAAAAAGATACTTTAAAGTCTCTTCATCTCATAGACTTTAATGTGTGTAAGTAATATCTGCCTTGGTTCTTGTAGTTATATGCTTTTCATACTACTTAAAGCTGCTTCCTAGAGGGCACTCACTTTTGAAGGTGCTGCAAGAATTCTATTTATTACAGTATATCATGATCATCTTTACCTGGAACTCGAGGCACTGGTCCAACATCATGCGGCGCTGCACCCAGGCTTTTTCCAAGTCAGCACGCTCGCTGTCTAAAGCCTCCAGTCTCTGCTTGATCTCAGGACTTGCATAATGACCTTGGGCCAACAGCTGCTGTCCAAACTGCTCAAAGGCTTGGAAGGTGCCAACACGAGCATCTATCTCAGTGCGGTGTTCCTGGAAAGATAAAACGCATTGAAAAGGAAAGGAAGAATAGTTGATGTTATACAAATAACGTCTATGTCTTTATACTTGTATATGCTAATTAGCATATACCTGCCTGTCTGGAGGTGGGAGACGAGGAAAACAGACACGTGTGTACATGGCAACGTATTAAGCCTGGCAAAATGATCAAGTTCATTTTCATTATTGTGTGATTCATAATTATTGTCCCAGGCCTCGTGCACACGAGACTTTTTTTTCCTGAATGAGAAATCTTGTCACGTTTTAATCTTGGGAGTGAGATGTTGTGAAACAAGATCTTGTGACACCCCTATTTCTGAATGTATTTTTTTTTTAAATCACAAAACGTCCTTGTTAGCAACCTGTTAGCTTGCTAATACATGGAAACAGGAAGCGAAAGTCAGTTCCGTCGCTCGTCTATGAAGTCATCAGTGGTTGACTCCAATTCCTTGCTAACTAACACCGCTACGCCTCAAAAATGTTAATACAAAACATGTTTTTATAGTTTTACATGCATAAAACAATTCTAAATGGATATAAATAACAAATGAAAGCAATAAATGAACTTTTACCTTCACTGAAGACATGGTTGTTGGCAAAGACAACGTTGTTGTGAGATCAACACAGACACCACCTTCGTGTTTTGCTAGGAGTTATTTTCTCAAATTCAGTCATTATTCTCACATTCTTTATCAAAATGAATAACTCGTGGTAACACACGAACGTGGTGTTAGTATTGATCTCGATGCCACATTGCGTCTTTGTCTCGTGTCTTCATTGAAAGTAATAGTAACCTTAACCCTTTCATTCATCATCTATATGCGTTTATATGCATTTTGAATTATTTTCTGCACGTGCACGATACTATAACTCTAAAATGTGTTTTGTGTTAACATTTTTGGCTCTCTGGAACGGATTAATTGGCTTTACATTATTTGTTGTTGGAAAAAATGATTTGGTTAGAGCAGGGATCAGGAACCTTTTTGGCTAAGAGCCACGTTTTAAAATATATTTCTGCGAGAGCCATATCATATTTTGAACACTGAATACAACTAAATATATAATAAGTCTAACATTGTTAAAGTGTAACTATCCAATAATAAATAAAATACTTCTTACTATTAATGCGACTTCTGGTGCTGCATGGTTTTGCACCATACTCCATATCTTTCTTTCTTTTCACCATCTCCTTCGTCAAAAAGGGTTGGCTCTGCAGATTTAGCTATACTGACTATTTAATTAAAGGAGGGAAGTTTACTTCTTGACATCTCAGCGACCCGGGTAGAATTGAGTTTTGGTGTCTGACTCAAAAAATAAGATAGCTGGAAATGGCTTTGGCCACCCGCATTGTGCGAGAAAATGGATGGATGGATTAAAATGCAAAAAACATTTTTAACATTGTGATTTCTGTAATGTTTACTTTAAAATGTCAAATTAAATAAATGTTATCGTGTTAAGACATGTCTGAGAGCCATAGGTTCCTTACCCCTGGGTTAGAGTCTAACCTTCTGGAACGGATTAATGACACTAAACAAGGTTCCACTGTATTATTACCTGGTGTCGCTCCAGAAGGGCTTCAGCTCCTGTCACATCTTTGGCTAACTCCTCTGAGGACACCAATCCTCGGATTCCGTTAATCCAGGACATAAGATCTCTGTGTACAAATACAGGTTGATTATTAAACACAAACATCAATTCCAGGCTGACAGTTTTAAAATAACGCTAAGTAGTGTTTCGTGTCTAGTTGTGGTAATATACATATACTGCCAAAACGTGGTTGTGGTCAAATAATGTGTCTACACCTTGCAGGGTTTCTTCTTTCTTGACTGGTGCCTTGCTCAAAAGGTACATTGACAGTGATCATACAGGCTAGCATCGCTCCACCTACCAGTTAAAATTATTTTGTCTGCAGCGGTACTCAAACCATGACCCCCCAGTTCCAAAGCTCTTTAAGGCAGCCATGCTTTTGACTAAAATCTGGGGTCCTCAACCACCATGCTGCAGCTCGGTATTGGTGTGTGGGCAACAAAAAACATCAATACATATTTTATTTTATGTTTTTTAAAATATTTTTTTCTATTTTATGTCAAATTAAATTTAAATGTATATCAATTTTCTCCAATTTAATCATAATATACAATCAATTACTCTGACAACACCTGGGAGTCCCAAGCTAGTCGTACGTGCGATGCCTACTGGCCGGCGTGTACGTGAAGAAATAAACCACATGAAGCGTTCTTACTGAAAAACTCCGCAGGTTAAAGAGGATAATGTGGTGACAAAAAAGCAAACTTCAGCCAAAATGACTGACAGCATTTTGGATGAAAGTAAAAGGGACTATCCTGTGTGAGAATTTTCAAGTCAATCTTTGGGTCTTTAGTAACAGTTTATTTTTCCTCCAGTGTATTCTAGTCTTAAGTCACACAAGAACCTCTGCTGCGCTCACCTGAAGTCCGACACAAAGCGTTGCAGGTCATGCGAGTTTCCAAGTTTGTCTTTGCGCTGGTCGGCACGTCCAACCAGGCTGCTCCAGGCGGTGTTAAGCTCGGTACATTTCTCTTGAATGTCATCCACTGCTTCCGGGTGGGACTGGATCAGACGCTGTGCTGTCTCACCAAGAGAGTTTACCTGCATGCGACAGGGAACACCGTGAGAACAGTTTTCTAAAAATCTTTGACACAACGAAAAGACAAACTGACCTTGTCGCCCAAGGCTGCCAGGTCTCTCTCAAAGCCTTCATGCTTTCGCTGCAAAGCCTGAACGCTGGCCAAGTCGTGGCCGTAGTTGTCTGTGTTGAGAGCCTGGTTCTTTTCCTCAATCCACTCTTTAGTTTCATCTGCATCTCTGTGGAAAACAAAGGGAGTTGCTCATTATTTTGGTAACACCATGCTTCCAAGATGTTTAACCCAGTGGTCCCCAACAACTGGGCCGGCGGGAAACTTTCAGGCACAATGATAAGTTAAAAATGTATTTTTTTTTAATAAACTTGCAAATAACTGCATCTAATTGTATCTACATTTATATAAATTTTGGAAATATCGGCAATTATCTTTAAAAAATAATATACAGATAGAATTCCCACAATTTTTGCATGTTTATGTTGTTTGTTGCTAAGGGTGACGAGTCCCACTTTGTTCAATGGCGTCAATTGTTGGACACTACCATTGTCTGTATGAAGGATTCTTACCTATGGAATCGCTGTACTTCATGGGCACTACCCAACACATTGCTCCTCTCTTCGGCCAGTTGCTGCAGCGATTTCCAGCGGTTATTCAGTTCCTGTGTCATGAAACAACGTTGTGCTTGTCAGTACGTTAGGTAATAAACAAAATGAAGATAATGCCACTTCAACGGTGCTGTCCGTCTTCAGCTCCAAACCTTTTTCAGCCAAATAATATAAGAGCGCCACCAGCTAGCACATGTTATTACCAATAGTGGTTTAAAAGAACAGATTGAAGAAGTAAATGCTTACTTCTTTACCTTACCTTTATTCATTCCCATATAGCAGATGAAGATTAATCAAGTTCAACTTTGTAAAAATTTCCTTTGAACCGGATGGGGTTTTTTTTATTGGTTTGCGGCACATTC
Organism: Dunckerocampus dactyliophorus; assembly: GCF_027744805.1. Classification (NCBI taxonomy): domain Eukaryota; kingdom Metazoa; phylum Chordata; class Actinopteri; order Syngnathiformes; family Syngnathidae; genus Dunckerocampus; species Dunckerocampus dactyliophorus. The sequence continues at coordinate 5,336,838 of NC_072835.1, read as the reverse complement.
TAAAAACATAATTTAACTAGAAAACTTAAAAAAAAAAAAAAAGCAAAATTATGCAGTAATTTTACAAGAAAAAGTAAAAATTTTCAGAGAAAAAAGTTGTAATCTAACAAGAAGAAGATATAATTTTACGAGAATAACTTGAGGAAAATGCATGTCATTTTGATAGCATGAAGTTGAAATATTAAAGAAAAAAAAGATGCAATTAAAAAAAAAATAATGAGAAAAAAACAAAACAAAATTAATACATTTAAATAATTAAAAAATATAAAAATATTATAGGAATAAAGTCATACTTATGAAAAGAAAATTTACTAAAGCAAAGTTGAAATAGCTAAAAAAAAAACCCAAAAAAAACAATACAAATGGAAAAAACTGTAATTTTATGAAAATAAAGTCAAAATATTAAGAGAAAAAAAAAAGTTCCAACGAGATAAAAATTGCAATTTTACAAGAATAAACTCGTAATATTGTGTGGAAAAAAATGGCATTGGGGGAATGAATGTATTTGCTATTTTCTCTCATCCATAAAGGGTCAGAATGAAACATGGACAAAATGTGTTGTGTTCAGTAAAATAATGACAGCATTTCTGGTCAAATTATTCCGTAGTCGTAAAGCCACTTTGATTGAGCACAAACGACTTAAAAATTCTTAAAGAAGGTGTGGATGCTGACTCTTACCTTGATTGAGTTGAAGTTAGCTGTTGTTTGAACGGCCAGACGTATGTTCTATTGGGGGGGAAGATGGCAGACAGGGAAGGTCATGTAACTTTATTTCAAGAGTATTTCACTTTCTAAAACTCAGCTCAGCAACAAAGAATCAAAATAGGAGTGTGGTCAGAATTTTAATCAAATTCAAATATTGACTAGTTTGTTACAAGCAGTAATAGTAGTCGGCGGCATTAGTTAAGTCAACAGGCTGACACATCATGTTTTTAAATCATCTTGTTTTGTTACTTACTTGCATGTTAGATTTCAATTTGAAATAAGTTTCTCATTTAGTTTTAGTCACACTTTAGTCATCTACATTAATTTAAGTTGACTAAGTTTCACAAAATCTTTATCACCTAAAAATGATTGTGTGTGCGAAATCCAAAGGGCCGAGGTATTAGTGTATTGTTAACTTGTCCCTACCGTCGACAAGACCAAATTACATATGACTGCATTTCATTTCTGTTCATCCGCAGACGAAACTGTCAGTTGGTTTTGTCAGCTTTGAAAAATAAAATTAATAATTAATAAAATTAAAATTAATAAATCATTGCACTTCAGTCAAAATATTAATGATGATTATACTGTCATCTTATTTACATGGCATCAATGTAAAAATATACCACTCCACCATATGTCATCATCTCTATTTGAATATATTAACTTCATCTTTGAGGTGTGGTGGTAATTGAATCACACCAATTACCAGGAATTCTTTGACTCGGGTCAAAAATAAAAAAAAAGTTGCTGGGATTTTGTTTGGAAATGGGACAAATGCAACCTTGTTAAGCATGTTGGATATAAAGTAAAGCATTAGCAATACTATTACAGTAGTATGCATGTTATGGATATGCATATTGGTACATGCCAGTCCCTGCCTGAGATACAAATGACCAAGACAGTGACATGGCATAGTTACAAAAGCTAGATAAGGACTGCAGTCATGACTTTAGGTAAAACCATCTGTAAAACCATCTGAATACCTACTACTAGTGCAGGCTTAACTCTATGGTAATTTCAAACAGTGTTTCCATGTATTTTCTGGAACTATACATATTTACATATTTACCTTCCATGGAGATGCAGTTTTGGAATCAGTTTCATTCTGTTGAAGAAATAAGACACAGTTATGTTTGCTGAATGTATTGCTTTGTCTGGCATATCAAGCACAATGTGATGTAGCTTACCATCCTGCCAGGCGCCGCACCCAATGCTTCTTGTTGCTGCAAATGGGGGAAAAAAAAAGTGAAGGCAAAGTTGAATGGAAGCACTGAGAAAGGTAAGTCAATCTTACCTGAGCTTGAACTACGGGTGCCTCCTCAGCCATGAGGCCTTCGGACTCCAGCTCAGAAGCCACTCTGTTGATGTCCCTCAGGCGTGACTCGTTAGCCTTAAGGTCCTGCAAAGCCACACAACAAAACAGCATTTCATTTGCTTCCATGCCACACTCACATTTTACCCAGAAATGGTCATGGTTCTCTTTTGGAAACAATCCGTTCAATTCCCAAACAAAAACGGCGCTGTTCAGTATTCCCTCACGTAATTTCTTTATTGGATTATTTTTCTTATAACAAAAAAAACAAAAAACAAACATCAACCATGGAGAAAAGAGTTGGCAGTTTTACTTTGGTTTTTTACACTTCTGGTGTCCAGAGATAGAGTACACGGCCACGGTCCTATTGCTCACAGTAGGAATCCGCTGTTAACACTTGGGAACGTAGTGGTGCTGCGGTTCCCCGGGAGCAGAGGAAGAAGCAATGGGGAGACACCCTGTGCATCGTCTTGGGGAAAATGTCTCTCCAAGACGGACGTATCACACGTCGGCATGACTCTCACTTATTCTTGTGTGCTTCTACTCTCCACTTTGTAAGTGTCCACACTAAGAGCAAATATTGCCATGCTGATCCACTGTCAGAAAAACTTAAAATACAACCATTGCATTTATTCTTACAAATGATTTTAGTTTTTTGTACATACAGTGGGTACCCGCACATTCGTGATTCAGTAAATTCCTCGCAAATTCATGTATTTTTGGTCCAAAAAGTATATATTTTTTAAAAAGCTGCTGTTAATGGACTACAATGCTGATGGGGATGTCATACAACTTCATATTAAAAAAATCTGAACTATCCCTTTAAATGTGTTTAATAAATGTGTGAGGCTTAAACCTAGATTGCGCATTTGGCATTTAGCTGGTTAGCTTCTGTCACTAGCGAACAATGGCTAGTGAAGAGAGAAGGGGAGGGCTCTGTAGCTGAATGTAATCTAATAATTAAAAACAGTCACTTTTATTGCAAACAATCCCAAATTAGAGGATGTCAACGTCAAGCTAGCAGGAGGGTCTGGAGAAGGGAGAGCCAGCCGTGTGTCAAAAATATAACATTTATGGGTGTATCAATTATTTGTAGATTTTCACCATTCGCTGGTATGCGTGAAAGGCGGGGATCTACTGTACTCTGCTCTCATTTGTTATTGTTCGAGAATACTACCTTCTGGAAATCGTCGAACTTCTTCTGCAGGACCTCCACTTGCTCCAGGTCTGAGCCCACCTCTTCATTGGTGAGGGCATTCTCCTTCTCATTGATCCACTGCTGCAGCTCATTTGCTTCCCGGAACAACATAAACTTCTTGCAGCTCTTCTCCAACATGTTCTTGCGTTTCTCCCCGAGGTCTAACAGCGTTCCATACCTGCAAGGACACAAGCGTTCCATATAAAAGAAGGAAATGCTGTACAATAGAAAACGCTGACATGCGATGTACTACTCCCATAAAGAACATGACTTCAACATAAATCAATCATGAGAATGTGATGAATACACATTTGGTATGTCATCATTTCTAGTCCAAAAGACATTTCACTGAACTGTTTCCATACTTCCAATAAATCATCACCAACTGGGTCTCCAACTATTCTGTTTTTTGAATGAATGTACAATTACACAACGTGTTTTTCAAACACATTCCAATTGAGAACCCAGTATGATGATACTTGTATCTATCACAGCAAGTGATATCATCAGATATGTTCTATGGTTGAGCAAAGTTTACATTATTGCAAATGACGAGACAAACAAGACCCGCCTACTACTTTAACAAAACACGCTACATGTGCATGGGATAAGTGTGACCAGTGGTCTCAGCACAACACATCTTTACGGTGGCTGAGGACAGAAGACTAGGAATGCAATGATGTGCGATGCTTCACTTGGATCTCAGAGAAGCGGAGTTATCTAACGCGTTAACCTAAGTAACTTAGGAGATGTAGCCATGTCGCCCAGTCCCAAATTGTATGCTTCAAAGTAGAACATGTCAAAATGTGCCAAAAAGATGACAAGGTTCTAGTAGCAGCAACACCGCTGGTCTTCTACTCAAAACCCACTTAAAGGGACAGTGCGGATTTTTTTTCTTTGCTCTTTGCCAATGAATGCAACTTGCTCTCATTGATACTTTGCTCAGTAATTGAATGTTGACATGGCGCGCACACGCACACACACACACACACACACCCACACACACACACACACACACACACACACACAAGAACATAACAATTACTTCAGAGTGGGGTGTTGAAAAGTTAAGGATGGGCAAACTCTGATTTTTGATTGATGGATTTGGAATTTCATCAACGTAAAGTTTGCTTTCATTAAGTAAATACTGTGTATGCTGACAACATGTAAAGTACAGTGGAAATACAGGGTTTGCCCTACAATTTTTTGAAGCTGTGGTGGGTGGCTCCATGGGAGGGCGGACTGTTGCCACTGTGTCATGCCGCTATGGCGTCTGCAATTTTTTTTTTTTAAATGACTACACAACATCCGCTGGTGAGCTAGCAGTAGCTCACTAGCGGATGTTGTGTTGGAGACCGGTCTCCACCTATTGGAGACCAGTGTGACAGCGTTACTGTCTAAAGCTGTACACACGACCTGTTTCAACTTTGACACACAACTGGTGTTTTGAAGACAAGCCCTAAGTGTTATAATGATAACAAGAGAGCAAGATTGTTAAGTGACACTTTAAAAAAGTATGTTCTGATGATGATCGATGATTGATGTACAGTAGCTAGATGCCGCTAGCCAGGCATGTAAACAAAAATGGCAGAAAAGAATGAGGTTGAAACATGAGCGATCACACACGCTGGTAGATAGGCTTAGCATGTGACAAGCTCTGTCCTGCTATTCTGCATTTCTTATTTTGATTAACCAAGGAATATTTTTTTTTATAAGAATGGTTGGAATATATTTTTTTGTTGAAATTTTATTTTTACTGTGGAAAACACATTGTATTTCTATGCTTCTGAAAGTTGATTTGGTGGAATGCCCATCCCTAACCAGCATGATAGAAATGTGGTAACAAAGAACACGGGGCACGGAAGTAGACACTAGTTCCTACTCACAGCTCTTCAACCTGCTTCATGCGCATAGACACGCTGCAGGCCTCTTTGGTGACAAGCCTTACCAATACCAAGGCAAGATTACATTGTTAGATGCAGAAAAAGGACAAAAGAGGAGACAGAGGTGTTTTAAGTTGAAAAAAAACAGCAGGAAAAAAAGTGCTGAAGAGGGAGGGGAAAAAAAAGTATTGTTAAATGTTGGTCTTACTGATTGTCAATTTGGTCTTGGCGAAGTCCAATGCTTCCATGTTCATCCAGAAGGTTTTCCCTGGAAGAGGATTGGTTGGGATCCAGCTTCTTCACATATGCAGCAGGAACAAATCCTTGGCGGTCATTCACCTCTACTTTCCACCAGTCCTTTAGGACAGAAAATATTTGGTTCAATAACAGTTGCAAGGAGGGCTGAGCTGTCATACCATCCACCATCATTTTTGATACAAAAGTGGCAGATTTCTGTCTCCCCAGCCTTTTCGTCCAGCTCCTCCCGGCGGATCCCAATGTGTTCCCAGGCCAGGTGAGAGACATAGTCCCTCCAATGTGTCCTGGGTCTTCCCCGAGGCTTCCTACCGGTCGGACGTGCCCTAAACGTCACAGTTTAAAAACCACTAAGCTTGTCCGTCACATGGTTCCTGCGGTATGAGAAAAGTGGAGGTCCAGCGCGGCCACTACGTGCAAATACTTTGGTCACGTCCTGTATTACTCCTCACAGACAGAACTGGGGTTCAACGTGTTGAAAGCACAGGCATGTGCTGTGCTGCCAAAAGTCAGACTTCAATAGCGCCAGTGTTAGCTGCCTCATTAGCACTGAGCGCCGCTGGTATGGCCGCGCTATTGTCGGTCACATACTACTCAAGTCGAGGGTCACCACATGTGGAGATGTGATTCAGAAGTCGAGTATAAGTGGAATAAAATGTTTACTCTCCACTGAACAACAAGCAACAACCACTTCACGTCTCAGTTGCTAACAGAGGTTTGTGGAAAAGTGTGCCCTGAACATTCTGCGTTTTTAAAGATTTTTTTTATTGTTGTGACCCTCTTGAGCCACTTGATTGCATTTATTCTTATCTTGCTTTGTTTTGTTTTTTTTAATGAAGAAAATTTTTATTGTGTTGTGACTTGAGTTGCAGGATTAACACAGTAGACTGCATTTTCTTTATTTTTTTATTTTGAAATAATTTATTCTTTGTTATATATTTTAAATACCTATGTTCCACTTTCGGGTCTTATTATATGGTTTCAAAATAACTGCTTTCAGGACTTTTTTCTCTTTTCAATGAAGCTATTTCAACAAAACATTTTAGAGCTGATATTATAATACTGTGACACTGTGATATTTTTGCTCAAGGTTATCATACCAGCCCATGCCTAGACTGACACATAAGCTCCGACATGGAATAGGTGGCAATCATACAGCAACACCACTGGGACAAACTACTACTACTACTTTCTGCAGTACTAATTTTTTATTATTTTTTTTATATGCCACTTACTGTACAAAATTGTCACATCATCAAGTATGCCATGACTTATTGTGTTGTATGAATGGTAACAGATGTTTATACAGTTGAATTATTTACCTTCTGTCATCTAGTGGAAGAACATTTCATTGTTCTGCCTGTCACTGTAAGTCACTGGCATAGCCAGACAAACAAAGATACATTATTTCTAATAAGTAATCATTTTCAGACTGATTAAGTGAAACAGGATCATTTCCTGCGGCACATCTGATGCTTCTCATTAGGGATGAGCCAGATACTCATTATAAAAGAGTATCCGTTCGTGTGGCGTTGCTCAGTGCCTCCACTTTATGAGGTTTTCCTCAGCTGCCCTCTATTGCGGTTTGTATCTAATGTTACTTGGTAAGCTTGTTTGGTAAAGTACGCTGTGCATTGGACAAGACAGCGCTGTGCAGGCTTGTGGTGCGTCAGTCGCTTATGCATCAACTCAACTGAGGTAGCATGACTGCTTTTTTCCTTGAAATGTATTTTTGTCATCATAAAACAGGCGTGTTACCTACAATATAAGAATTTTGTTCATTTTCAGTTGGCAGTACATAGACATTGGTAACAGTAACCTGCATTGACTGGCCACAACATTAGGTGCACGTCCACAGTAGTACAAGAGCAACAACAAACATTCTTCCTGTATGGCCATCATATCATAAGATATCACACCCCTCTCAATACGTTGCAGTATGCACGTTGCAATCTTTAACTTGTTTTGTAACGTACGCGGTGCATTTCACAAGACAGCTGTATACGGCTCGTGTGTCAGTCACTGCCGATGTTTTTTTTGTTGTTGTTGTGCTTGCTTCGAGTTTGGCTGGTGATATAAAGTCAGTTGGAAAACTTTGCTTGTAGTACTGAATGCGGTGCTTTTGAGAAAACTACAGTCAACAAGACTATTTCCCTCTTTGCCATCAATGAATGTCGGCATGAATCACCAACTTCACACAGATTATTAAAAAATAATAAAATGATAAAAGATCACTTACATGCACAGTACACATATAGCTGAATAATAAAAAACAAATATAGCAACTTCTGATCAACCCATGTCAATTTCAGACTGTAATGTAGAGATGTAAGCCCCGCCCATTTCCTGTTAAACCACGCCCACTTTCAGTTTATACGCCGCCCACTCCGAGTACAGATACAGATACAGATAATTTAGATGGGTGAACAGATACAGATAGTGGTGTACTCGCTCATCCCTACTTCTCATGGTACACGCTCCCAACAATTTTCGTTGACTATTGCTCATGACTACTTTGTTGCGACAAAATGTTTAAAAATATTTACGGGACTTTTTCGGGCCGCACGGTCGATGAGTGGTTAGCATGTTGGCCACAGTCAGGAGATCGGGAAGATCTGAGTTCAAATCTCCATTGGGCATCTCTGTGTGGAGTGTGTGGGTTTTCCAAAAACATGCATGTCAGGTTAATTGGAGCGTGAATGATTGTTTGTGTATACGCCCTGCGATTGGCTGGCCAGTCCAGTACCACGCCTCTCGTCCGAAGTCAGACGGGATAGGCTCCAGCATACCCCCGCAACCCCAATTAGGATAAGAGGCATAGAAAATGGATGGATGGATGGATGGATGGTTTTTTGATAACTTGTATTGTATATTGTGGTATTTGATTTATTTTGCACAAACAGTGTTTATTTTTAAAATGCATCAAGTGGCATCACAGTAAAAGAAGCATCGTGTGTTCATTCATTACATGACAGCTGATAGCTCGATATCAGTGATGAAGTGCTGGACAATATTGGATATCAGTAAGAAAGCCAATCTTGAGCATCTCTATTTATTTACGTTGTGATGTTACATATTGTGAGATGCACAGATTTCATCTTTACCTTGTTGGTGCTGTTTAGAAGGGTGAGAATGTCACCCTTCTTCATGGTAACTTCACGGGGGCTCTTCTCTTGGTAATCATACAGGGCCAGGACAAGTTCCTTCCCAGTCTCATCATCGGTTGGTGCAACTTGTTGCTGTTCATTCAAAAGGATACACAGGATTTATTCAAGCTAAACAAATGAAGAACATTTAGGATGACATTTGCAGAGCTGCCAACAGTTGCAAGCCTTCGAAAATCTTGCCACTTCGATCGCAATCTTAGCATTACACATTCACACAATATGTATCTCTTCTTTTCAGAATTTTAATGGCACACATTTTTTAACTTCAATTTCCGGAAGTCTTTGTCAGAATCCGAAGACTTGGCAGCTCTGGATTTGCTTCAAAACAACTTTTGTGCAAATGAAAGAGTGTAGTGTTTACCCTGCAAGTGATAGCCTGTTCGTTCAGGGCCTTGATGCTACTTCCGTAGGCACTCAGGTCAGACATCAGCGCCTCATGTTTCTTCAGTAGAGCCTGTCAATACAAGTCATAGCTGAATAAGCTACAGCATTTTTTCAGTAAGAACATGACATATAGAGATGTCCTGTGATATCACCACTTTTGCCAAACCTAATTTTACAACTTTATTCTTTTGTTACTCTTGTGTTACTAATAGTGCTAAAATTATAGCGGAAATTGTGAAAATTAAAATGTAGTTGTGTGACGTTATGCTTGTAAAAATGTTTGTCCTGGTGTTAACATTTTTTTATATAATATTATGACTTTATTTTAATATTTCTACTTCATTCTCATTGGCTTTGTTAGTTTTCTTATTTCATTGCACTTTTAAAATGCGTTTAAAATGAGGGCCGATTAAAAAAAAAAAAACAGTCACAAGCCGCAAATGGTCACCGGGGATGCACTTTGGACACCCCGATCTATAACAACGTTGCCAAAGTATTGCATCGGGACTCAAAATTGGATCAGATCTGTTTTAGAACACTGGGACTTTATTCCCACAGTATTTTGACGTTATTCTCATAATATCACAACTTATTCCCAACCTAGTTTTCCAAAAATTGCAACTTTATTCTTTGTTTTGTTACTAATATTGCAAAAATAAAATTTTTTCCTCATAGTATTATGACGTTATGCTTGTTACAAATGTTGTCGTAATGTTCGAATTTTTTAAAATATTAATATTATGACTTTATACAAATATTTCTACTTTATTCCAGTAAAATTACTGCTCTGTTTTCCATTTTTCTCAAAAGACACTTTTTCTCAAACTCGTATCAGATCTGAGGCCAAAGAAACCAAACAGAGATTGATGCCAAAAAATTGGCAAAAAGGATTGTGGAGACAAAAAATGCAGATGGGGACATCCCTAATGACAAACTTGAAAAATACAAAAAAAAGACATTATGTGTTTCCCCCTCCAAAACTGTGTTCACATACCTCAGCAGAGTCTTCATCTTTGCCATAGTCTGTGCTCCCCACAATGGGTTCCTTCTCCCTCATCCAAGACTCCGCCTCATTGGCATCAGCAAAGTATTGTTGGGCCTGCAGAGAGTCTTCAAGGTCCTGTCGTCTCTGGACGGCCTTGGCCTTCAGAACGTCCCAGCGTCCATGTAGCTCAGACAGTTTTGCTTTCACATCCGCACCAGCAAAGTGTCCTGGAGATGGCAGTACACATTAATGGCGTAGATGATAGGTCCCATGCATTGAGCAGGTAAACAAAGGTAAAAAATAAATACCTTCGTCCACCATGGCCTCTCCTTTCAAGGAGACTGCTTTTATACGAGGCTCATGACCAGTGATCTCAGCCTGGAGGGCCTGGTGCTTCTTCAGCAGATTCTGGACACCAATTAGATCTTTGCCTAAAGAAACATTTATTGTTAATAACTTTATCTGATTTGATCGGAATCCAAGGGTTTAAATGCTGCATTGCAATGACATCATACATGCAGAGTGTTACTGCATGGAAAGATACAGTACATTGCAGCATCAAGGTCAAAGCAGTTTAACAATATCACTTCATTCACACGATGACTGACAACAGTACATACACACTCAATGCATTCAGAGGAAGTGGGGGTTTTACCGTACTCAGCTGGGCATGGTTCTAATTGCTATTCATGCATTTTGATTGGCAAAATCAGCTAATCATTTTAACACTTTAGGATACATAGCTAGAAGTAACAAAAATTAATTCACATGCCTATGTTAGCTTGTTGTCTTTTTATCTTGAGTTTGTTAGGCGATGCGTTCTACATTCAGCTGCAACAATTAATCGAAAAGATTAATCAATCATCCTATTAATTGACAATTATTTTGGTATTCAAGTCATAATTTGTGTTTATTTAAAAATGGAAATATGCTCTTATTTCAGCCTCTCAAATGTGATTTTTTCCAAACTTACCATAGCAACCATAGTTGAATCAGTGTAATGCGCTTAGTGTCACCTTGCATAAACACTATGCGGCTATATTTCATGTATTCCATGCTAATAATAAAAATACAGAAATATAAGTTTCATTTGAGACAACAAATGGCACCAATTTGCTGGAATGGCCCTTTATGAGTTTGCTGATTATCGTCAATATGTTTTTACCTCTGTTTGTAGAGGCAGCAATGGGCTCTTTCTCGCGTATCCAAGTCTCCTCATCTTCTACATCTCGGAAAAGTTGTTGGAGTCGAAGAGAGTCAGCCAGCTTCTGTTTGCGTGCAGCCATGGGCTCACGAAGGGCTTCGTAACGAACTACTAAAGCGTCCTGTTTCTTCTGGATGTTATCAGCATCAAAGTGTCCAGCCTCTTGGAACTGTCGAGCCTGGATTATTATTCCATCAATGCGATCCTGATAAATTCAAAATAGATATACACTTAGCGTTGTAAACAAGAATAAACATAGCATCCCTTACCTTATGAAAACTCATAATGGTATGTGTGTACCTGGTGAGCAGTTACATCAGCCTCAAGAAGTGCATGCTTTTTTTGAAGGTTCTGAACACTGGTTAGGTCTTTGCCGTAGTCGTCTGAGGTCAAGTGGCCTTCAACCTCATAGAGCCACAACTCAATGTCCTCCACATTCCTGTTAAATTGCTGCTGTTGGTTGGCCTCACGCAGCTTGATGCCTGGGACAAAACAGTAAATAATGCATTATGTACATATTCATAGATATAATACTGTTGCTGCATCACTTTGCAGAACCAACCGGAATCAAGTTTGTGCCACATTCGGGAGAGAGTTACTTCATAAGAATGCCATTTGAATACTTAGACCAGTCTCGAATCATTCCTGCACATTCGACCCGAATGTAGTAGGAATGTTAAGAATACTGTTACAGCAAAACAGTTTTCGGGCCGGCCACAAGAATGTGCCCAAATTTTTGGAATGCACTCCAGGAATAAACCAGGAATTTTCATTCCGATGGCATTCCCGCTCATTGCGCGTCTAGTGTGACTAGGGTAAAGGCAATTAAAAGATGTGTTCTGGCCCCACCTTTCAGCTCAGTGGCTTCCAGCAGTCTCTTCCACTGGGAGCCGACCTCTTCCATACGACAGGCCACCTCAGTGGAGGCGTAATGTTTCCCATCAAGCAACTCTTGTCCAGACTTTTGCAGAGCATCAATGCGGCTCTGGTTGGCTGACAGCTCTGCTTCAAAGGCCTGGTGTTTCTGCACCTTGCCTTGCAAGTTCGAAGGGTCCTGCAGTCAAATCATAAAGTCAGGGTTCGCCGGCCACAACATGCATCCATACCATTTCGATACCCCTCAGGGATCCACAATATCACAACATGAAAAACATCCTTGTACTCCATTTTCAGCTCATCAGTCAATCACCTTGTAAGCTTCATCACTGGCAGTCTTCATCTTCTCATTGATCCAGCTCTTGAGCTCATCAGAGTCCCTGAAGAACTGCTGAAGGTGGAAAGAATCCTCCAAGGCCGAGCGACGAGACTGAGCGCGCTCATGTAGGGCATTGCGACGACTGAGAAGCTAAAAATATGCAAGAAATCAAATCATCTGTGGAGTTGTCTTAAACAGTGATTAGATGAGCAAGATGAGACTCTTACAGCATCTCTGCGTGTAGCCACATCCTCTTTGGCGTAATGGTTGTTCTGGATGAGTTTAGTTGCAAATTCATCTAAAGCCTGAGGATGTACAAACAGGTCAAAGTGCATCCTGCAACGCTCGAGATCACGACGGACTTCCAATGAATGGTGATTGATTGAAATATATTTGAAAGTAACTTACAGTGATCTTCTCTTCTTGAGCGCTAAGAGACTTCTCAAAGTCTTCATGCTTCTTCAGCAGTGCCTCCACACTATCCAAAGAATCGCCAAGATCTTCATTCAGAAGGAAAGCCTGAACAATGATGACACACCGCAAGTCAAACATTAACACTGCACTCCACTATACAGTCTTTAACTCCTCGGACTGGCTGACTCAATCCAAGCGGTTGTCGACATAACCCAAAAAAATCCTTTGACGATGTTGCATAGTGTAACACAGCACCACACTTCCGGTTGCCACCTGACCACGGCCGGTCGCGAGTCCCTTTAAGTTCTGCGTCAACCTGTCACTTCTGCTCATCACTGTGGCCGGCATGTTTTCATTGTTCGTGCTACAGTGCTTGACTGAAATTACTGCATTGATACCATTGCCTTTTGCGCTCTGAAAAAGCCTTTCTAGGACATCCTAAAAGCCTCTCAGCAGGATTCTGGTATTGACCACAACTCCTGGGAGACTCTTGGACAGGATCGACCAGCATGGCAAAAAGCAAACAGAAAAGGAGCCGTAGCCTACGAGGCACATCGCATCCAAATTGCGATGTTAAAGCGCACATCACGCAAGTCTCGTGCCATCGAAAATGTACAACCACAAGCTGATGCTGCACTTTCTCTCCCCTACTGCACATGAACCTTCAAGGCTCGGATTGGCCTCATCAGTCATCTACGCACCCACCCCACCCCACCCCACCCCACAGATGAATGATGTATGAAGATGGTCTTCTTCTGGCAGGAAGGACGAGGAAGAATTTAGCACAGCTGCAAACAAGGTCAGCATGACTGAGTTAACGGCCGTATTTTTTAAACTGCTGTATCATTTAAGTTTATATTATAGCTGAACGTTTTGCCACCTTTCATTTTGGTAGTTTTATTCGTTTGTTCGTTTTATGTTACTTTTTTGATGTATGACCAAGTGGCGATGTAGTTTTGAATTGGCTTTGATTTTTATTGTATTATTATCATCCAAGTTTGTCTCAACTGTATAGCAAATAAAGTATAATAACAGAAAATGTTAAGATCAGTTAAAAAATAGTAAGAATTTACATTTGGATCCCTGTTGGATCTTTAGGAGGTTCTAACCTTTGCTTTAAGATGCAAAAAGAAGAAATGGGAGTGAGAAAATATTTTTTGAGCAAGCAATTAATTGCAAACAAGCATTAAAGGCAAATGGGCTGTTCATCAGCTGATCAAAAGCCAATATCTTGGCAAAAATGTGGGTTCAATGTCATTTTCTGTCAGGTATCACAAGGCAATGATCTCCTGAGGGCAAAGGCAAAAAAAGCTTTCTCTCTTTGAACGTGGCCGGACTGTTGAGCTGCAGATCCAACAGTGCAAAAAGGTAAATTCTTGCAATTTTTCAATTGGTCCTAAAATTTTAATCAGGAGTATATAATTGTCAAGTTATTGTCCAGAACTGTTCTAATTCAAAGTAGGCCTCACACAGTATCTCAAAAGTGAGTACAACCCTCAGTTTCAGCAACTATACTACAGAAATGAAGCTAACCACCAAAACGGTACAGGTGGTCCTCGGTTTTCAATGTTCCATGTTACTGTTTCATGGTTGCGTGTGTGGTTGTCACATTCGCGGACACTCAGAAATTACAAAACTCTAAGCAACTAAATAAGTAAGCAGTGTAATTTTTATTGAGATGTAAAGGTTGCTACTGCTTTGGCTTTAATGTGCTATTACTGTAATGTATGTCCTTCAAGTTCATTTAGGTAGAATATAAATGACTTCCACCAAATTTTGAATTGTATCAAAGTCTAAGAACGGAAGTCGCACATAACCAGAGAACCACCTTTATGTTCCCACAGAAAGAAACTCTGCAAATGATTATCACCAGCTACCTCTTGTTTGCTCATCCAGTTGTCCACTTGCTCAGTGTCCCTGTAGAAGAGCTGGAGGTCCATACACTGCTCATACTGCTGCCTGCGAAGCTCCCACAACTCCAACAGAGACTCCTTCTCTTCAGTCAGGACACCCAGCTGTGCACAAATAGATTTACGTTGTGGGACAAACAGTTACGATTGTGTGACAGTAAAAACGTATGTACTGATGTACTAACAGCTCAATTTGTATGTTGACACGGTCTTACCTTTTCCTTGACTTCCTCAGAAGCATAATGTCCTGTGTTGAGCAATTCACGGCCAGCCTCATCAGTAGCTCTAAAGCTGTCCTCATGGGCATCAATCTCTCCCTGTGTGACATACAAATATGATCACTCATTCATTGTCCCGAGTTGCACAGTCACAGCTGATGTGGTGCAAGGGAATGTACTTTATGCTCCTGATGGCGGTCAAGCAGAGCCTCAGCTCCAGCGACGTCGTTAGCAAGTTCATCAGCATTAATGAGGGCCTTCATCTCTGTCACCCAGCTTGTAAGATCCCTGAAGTCTGCAGTGAAACGCTGAAGCCTAGACGTCAAGAGAGAAGCATATTTTACATACATGACAGTAGCAACCATATGAGGCACATTTTCTACAGTATTTTCTAGCATTGTCAGAAAATCATAGCATTACTAGTCAGATTACCAACTGTCCTGTGCTGCAATGCACTGACATCCTTGCATCCTGGTTTACCTTTGATGCTCTTGTAGAATTATTGGGAAGCAATTAGGACTCAAATCTGGTGACAATTTGCTGCTATTAGGGATGCATGATACATTTTTTTCAAGCCGATACCGATAACTGCTTCTCAAGAACAATACAGACAACTTTTTATATCTATTATTTTTTTTTAGTTTACATTCAAATGTATTTTGGAGGTAAGAACTGGAGGTAAGAACGACTCTAAGAAAGTTGGATTTCACAAACTAATATCCCGACCAAATATCATCACTACTATTAACAAAGCTTTTTTTTTTTTTTTAAATAGCGGCTGCTCAGAAGCATAAAACTTGGTTCAAAGGGTTTTACTTGCGGGCAAAAGCTGTTATCTTCAACGATGGAAAAGGGCTGGTCATCCAACGCCATCATTTCTGTGATGACAATACAGATCGCCTGAGCCCCTCGGGTCGTCTCCTGCCAACTTTTTGCATTTTTCTAACGCTGCAGCAATAGGAACAAACCCCGGGCCCCAGACGTCATAGTGAGGCTGGTGTTTCAGGTGGCTGATTAGATTTGAAGGGTTGAAGTTCCGTGTTTTGGTCCTCCTTCCTCACAAAGAATTTGGTGGAACTAGCATGCAAAATGTGTTTCTTCCTCTGAAACACTGAATGTTTGTTCCTAGGGAAGTTACAATAAGCTGTTTGCAAAACGTCACAGGGAGGAGTACAAAGAAGCGCTTGAGTTGGCAAAACGTCACAGGGAGGAGTACAAAGAAGCGCTTGAGTTGCTCACCAGCAGAGTACGGGTAATCTCGCCTCATTTGGAGTGTTGTTTTTTTTTTAAATTATCGGTTAGTGGAGCTATTTCCTAATCTTATCAGCTTTATCGGTATGACTTCATATTTGCTCATATCGGCTACCTTGGTGCTACCTTTTTTTTTTTTTGCTTTGGTGCTACTTGTTTACCCTCGCTCACAAACATTCTAATGTGAGTGTCTGTGTAGCTTATTATAACAACTCCGTACACTAGATGGCATCGTAACTCTGCTTTTTAACAAACCTCACACGCACATAATAGAACTAACTGGGTCACACATTATCTGTGCATAAATATTATGGCGATCTTGAGTCATACAGGAAATAGTCAAGAGGCATTTCCACTAGCTTAAGGAAGGGTGTATGTGGGTAACAACGACCTAGCGCTAACAACAAACAAATAACTTTTATATGCAAAGTGTCCACAAGGCAAGCAGGGTACTGCCACAGCAACTCCTGTTGTGAAAAGGGGCACACACACACACACACACACACATGCGCGCACGCCACAAAACCAACACCCGTAAATCCTGAAAGCATCCCCCCCCCCACCTCTTCCCTCTTTGTGTACAAAAACTACGCCCTATGTAACACACGCGCATTAGTTATGTTTGTTGCCAGATAATAAAAGCGATTTGACAAAGTTTAGCTACTAACATTAGTTATCATTGAATGTATAGCCTATCATATCATGAATGTAAATTGTGGATCATCTCTCTGAAACTGCATTTGTGTATCTGTACATGCCACGGAAGTCAACGTGAATACCAGACAGTGGTGACCAATCATTGTATTGGCCGAATGACAATTCACGGCAATTTTTATGCTGTTCAAGTTGTTATTGTGAAAAATACAGACATATTTTAGGTAGATCTATTTAAAAAACACGATTGATAACATAAGCCAGTTGGTGGTGGTGGTCTTATATTTTTTGGTTGACAGAAAAGAAACTTTAAATGTTTAAAAACACGTCCTGGCCTAACTATGCAAATTATACCATGACGTTACCTAACCCCCCCGCCCGTGCAATGCAATCCCAAACATAGATTGCAGTCCTGTGGGAAACACCGTACCGGTAAGCATCATTCAGGCGTGCATGGCGCTCATCAGCCAGACTGTGAATACGCTCCCAGTTTGTCACAAGTTCATCTTTCTTGACGTGGATCTGGGAGGCATTTTGGGGATGTGTTTGCTGCAAATGCTCTGCATCGCCACCAAGTGTGTTGACCTGATGGACAAATATAATTTAAGTCACAAGTAACTCATACTTCTGTTACCTAATCTCAGGTCAAATAATACACATGGAAATTCTTGCCTTATCTTTCAGAGCATCCAAATCTCTCTCCAGACCCTCATGTTTACGGAGGAGAGCCTGCACACTGGCCAGATCACGTCCAAAGTCATCAGAGGCCATCAGCTGCTCTTTCTCCTTAATCCAACTGATTGTCTCATCAACATCCCTAATGGTCAAATACAGCAGACAGATTGATAATTACGCCATTCACGCTCAACAGATGCTTTAAGAATAACCAAATATCGATGAACATTATTGCTTACCTGTTGAAACGCTGTACCTCAGCAGCTCCAAACAGTTTCCCTTGTCTCTGCTGGGCCAGGCCCTTCAGGCGCTGCCAGGCAGCATTTACCTCATCCTGCTTGGAAACGATCAGTTCCACCTCAGGATGCTCCTCTTGTTTCAGCTTGGCCGCCAGCTGGTTCACTTCATTCACTCGCTCCTCGTGTGCTGCGAGGTCTGTCTGGAACTCCTCAAACTTCTTCTGCAGAAGCTCCACATGCTCAAGGTCCTGTCCCAACTCCTCTGATGTGGCTATGGCCTCCTGTGGAGTACCCACATCCCAAGGCATACCGTCAAATAGACTTGACATTACAAACAGGGCTGTCAAAGTTAGAGCAAATTGTGTTGACCGCCACTGCAGGATTTCAAAGTTTAAAGGTCTGGTCAATCTTCAATTGTAACATACTCAGAAGACCTTTGATTTGGAAAAGATGCTCCCTGGTGTAAAACTTCCCTTTTTTGTTGTTGTTAGAATGTCAGGCATCAGCCCGACCAAGTTGGACAGTATATCGCTCCTCAGACAGAGATTAAAATGGTTGCATATCTAGAAGTGGGCGCATCTTTTCCAAGTGAAAGGTCTTCTAAGTGTTTTCTGGGTCTGTGGTAGATAAGCATTCTGCCATACTTTATTTAAAACAGAGTGGAAAATATTACATTCTTAACAAGTTCTATTGTACAAGATGGCAGCTATCATTTATAATATCCACCCCCACATCCATAGATACATATATGCCTAGAAAAAATATTATGTTTATATTGCAATTATATATTAAATTAGTGATACATATTTAAAGCTTTGTCTTCAATACAAAAGTTTGTTATTATTGGGTGTTGGTGTCAACATTTCAATATTTCAGCTTTTTCTCATTGTGTCTTTTGCTCTATTTTTAACATTTTTGCTGTAATGCAATAACAAATGAGCTATGGCCCGCGGATGGCCCCCCAGCCGCACTTTGGCAACCCCTACGTGCTTGTGGTGTTGGCTCTATGATCAAACTACATCTCGGCTTGTTGGCTTAGTCTCGTAAGCAAGCGATGGGACGCAACGCAGCCCTACTGAGTCGCAGCTCCAAGACCTTTTTAGAGGTGCACGTCTTTGGAGTTATTCATTTTGAGGTAGCAAAGGCAGATATTGAGCCATAGTCATGTGCAATAACTACTGATGTGTGCACAGACACGTTACTGCACTCACTCTCTCTCCATCACTTAACCGCTACATGCTTTTGCAGCAACGCGATCAAGTGTACGTGCACCGTTACCTCCGGTCAGGTTTTGGGAACTGCGCTCTTGGCTGGAGCTTGCGGGTTGCTGGCTGGAGGGCGGCGAGGAGTTGGCATGCCTGTTGGTCACTCTCCCGGGAGGGCACTGATGTATTAATATTCTCGTGATCGACAGGTAAAGATCGACCAGTAGCTCTCGATCGGTTGGTGACCCCTGGTTTGTATCATAGTGATTGGAAATTGTTCACCCCTTTCTTCTGACTAGATGAGTTTTCCATTTATCTTTCTGTAGTTGTCAAATATGTTGATTCCGAATGAATGTTTTGAGAGTGCAAGGTTTTATTTGTCATTGTTTTTCATGAACTTAACATTGTAACAGTTGACTTTTGACATGTTTTTTTATGATGTCGTTGTGATTGAACACTGCAAGGAGCAAGCAAGTTTTGCGTGCACTCCACTCCATTTAGACTCCCTTGTCAGATTTTGAGTCAGTAGGTTCGGCGAACTTGTCATATATTTCAATGAAGGAATGTGGCATTAGCACAAGCCAAAAAACATGATGATTTAATTACTAAGGGCTAAATAAGAGAAGTTGTTTACTTTGCCACCCCTAATGACTGGTGCATAAATGTGGGATGGAATGGGTGGAAAAAAAGCATATACTAAAAGTAAAAGATGATAAATACATCTAGTACCTTATCACTGATCCAGCCCAAGGCATCTTCACACTCACGGATGTACTGGACTAGTTTTTGAGCATGCAGGAGATGCATCCCTTTCTCCTTAGTCCTGAGCAACAGGAGATCCCATAGACGGCGCAGCTCATCCAGGCGGTTCTAGTCCGAGAAAAGGTTGATTAAAACATGGTATTGTTTATTAAAAAAAACATTTTAGGTGTATATAGTATCATATATTCAAAACCAAATGTCGGAAAGACTCAAGTCCCACAGCATTCCAAAAAAAGAAAGTTCTTCACACCAATCACACCTACCAGAAGATACTCAGCCATATTAACACTTGAAACTATCGGTCTCTGTTGTGTCCGGTAAGGCGTGTAGGACTGGGTAAGATGTAATGTCAAAAGAGCATTCTTTAAAAAAAAATAAATCACCTATCTTTCAGCGGGATAGTTTTTGCTCCTTAATGCTGTTGTCTGTCCTATTATGGGTACAGTATAGAGTATTCCACATTGATCAATGCATCGTCATGTCTTACTCGAATGGTCTCAGAAGCAAAATGGCCTTCTGTGATCATCAGGCTTCCAATGTCATTTAGTTTGATGATGGCCCCTGCATTGGCCTGAACTTCAGCCTCAAAGGCCTGATGTTTCTGCAGCTTCCCCTGCGAAACGTTACGAGAACGGTAAATGTCATGAATACAACATTCAAAAATAGAATACAATACCTTTATTGTCATTATACAAGGTACAACGAGATTAAAAAAGGCTTCTCCTGTTTCAGTACAAACACAGTAATAAAAAGTACAAAGCTCAATGAAAAAACAAGCTCAATAAAAAGTCCAAAACACACTACACTATGAACAATGTATAAAAACGTGACAGGAAACATTTCACTGAAAAACCTTAGTGACTACACAGGAAGTGCTTGAAAGTACATTGTTCAATGTCGATGTGTTGGTTGTTTTTCAATCCAATTTTTCAATCATACGATTGCCTTTCCTGTTTACTCTGTTGATTGAAAGTGCAACTTATTTGCTAATGAATGGAAGAAGCTAGCTAAATTAAGACATACAGAGAAATAATCGAGTTTTGCAAGGCAGTAGAGCATGAACCCCAGCGTGGAGCACATACATTATGCAGAACACTGACTTGCACTTTGTTGTTCTATCTTACAGGGAGGAGTATTTGTTCTGCACACTAAGGATGGAATGAATAAACAGCCAGTGATACCTGCAGGTTGGAGGGGTCCTTGTAGTTCTCATCAGAGGCTATTTGCAACTTCTCCTGGATCCACTTCTCCAACTCATCGGCATCGCGGCGGAAGAACTGGAAGCGGTAAGAGTCTTCCAGCTTCTGACGCCGCATAATGGACAGGTCCTTAAAGCGCCTGTAGCGGTCCAGGACCTGCTGCCGGCGCTCCTGGATGTCCTCAGCAGTCTCCAAAACTTTAACTCCTGCAGTTTCCATTTTCTCCTAAAAACACAACACATATTCTTTAAAATGTGTTGATTAATTAGAAAAATGCCTGTTCTTTGAAAATGAAATGTATGTAATGGAATCATTCCTCTCATGGAAACAAAGTCAGTGTGTAGCGACGCGTAGAGTATCTACCTAAAGCATTTTCTTCCTATGGATTCAGTTAAAATTCAGAGTCATTCAATTCTTACATTTGTTTGAGTGCGGAAAAATCTGGAATGGAAAAATAACCTAAATAGTGGATAAATATTGAATCCCTTTTTTTTGTAATTACATTTTTTTGACTTGTCAAAATCGAGGTGCATTCCAACTTTGACCCACGTACTGTTAAAAACAAAATTTGTGTGATGTTGGGATGGATGTGATGTTGGGAACACAGAGTGCAGGTTGGATTACAAGGTTTATAGTGTGTGTAAAGCACTTAATGTGCGGTTCCAATCTTACTTTGTACACTGCCACTTTCTTATTACATGTATTATCATTCACAGCAGAAATGCCATAGTAAAGTCTGATAAGAACTATAGCTGCCCTGTTCCCACGAGACTTTTCTCTGAACAAGAAGGAATTATCATGTTTCAATTTTGTGAGATCTTGTGACACCCCTATAAATTAGCTTTCACTTGTGCTACTTGCTAAATTTTTGCTTTGTTTGCTAAATCTTTACATTACTTGTTTTTTTAAACCATCTTGTTTTGTATCTTGCTTACTGTTTGAATTATCTGCACTTTAGTAAAAAATATATATGCACTTTAGTAAATAAATAAATACAAATAAAATAAAAATTCTGCCTGCTTAAAAATTCTAACTTTGCAGTGCAGTGGAAAGGCAAACCAAACAACGTCAACCAGGAATTATTTTACCCAGAAAATAAATACCTGGAAATAAATGTTAGTGGAAAAGGGCTTATATGTTTACCGTCGTCATTAAAGAACAGTCGCCTTGGTTGGAATCACAGAGCACTTTTCCACACACCCAAAGCTCTTTACACTGAACCCATTACACCCCGCCCCACATTTATCATCACATTTCAACCAAGCAAGTTCAGCACATTCCACCAACAACTGACCTTTAACATCTGACTGGCTTTGCAAATTGGAAGACAAAAGCAAGGCGGAAGAATGGATGAATGAGGATGGTGGAACTAGTGTGGTCAGCAGGCTGATCAAAAAAAAAAAAAAAAAAAAGACTACAAAGCCTTCACATTCCTTTGGGTCAAACATGTTTTATTTCAGTACTACGGATGCACAGTATTTTTTTTATTGACATGTATAATTTTTTAATTTTGATTTAAGTGTAGTTTGTGCCCCCGGGGAGGTAAGATTGACTGATTTGATTTGATTGACAAACTGTACCCGTAGATTTGTCCTTACCAAATATCATGACATCACTACATTAAAAAAATAGCAGCGCAAGTACAAGTCGTGGCTCGGAGTGGTTTGCTGGCCGACGGGGGTTTTTTTTATTAATTATTTTTTAATTATTATTGGTCTGATCTGAGTAATTTGTGAATGTTATCGGATTTATCCTCTATTAAATGCAAATAAGGCTATGTCCACACTAACACAGATATTTTCAAAAACATGTTCATTTTGTCCAATGAGAAGCCAAGAAAATCAACAACTGACTTAGCTGCACATTATATATAATGCATCTGTTCATCAATACATTGATATATTACATGTACCAAATCAGCCCGTGTGATGAGGCACGCATGTGTTTACCGCTACAAGAAATGAAACCAACACTTCTAAGTCAATAACTTCATGTTCTGTTGTTAAATAAGGTTTGAAAACATGAGATAATGTCGCTCATTACTTATGACACAATCCAAAAAGCTCCGTTTTACCCGTCCACACACCAACACTGACGCCAATGAACGTTATTGAAAATTTCAGTCCACAGAAAGAGAACAGAGCTGTTTTTCCTGACAGTAACCACGCCCCCTATTCACTACTGCTGCTCACATGAAATTCACTCAATGAAAAACACAAACTGAATGCAATCTAAACCAACCTGTCACATGTGTTCCTTGCACAAAAATCTCAAACACTGTGGGATACCATTGAACCATGATAAAATAAAGTGCTTCTGAAAAGGGCGTCCAACATGTCCAAAAATGGAAAAGTAACCTAAATACTAGAGATGTCCCAATCCCAGCATCAGGCCAATTTATTTTTTTTTTTTTTGTGGTACTTTTTTCTCTTTGAACCCATCGACTTATACAGTGATGCGGCTAATTTATGGTCGCATTTTGGTCACATGACACCTTGTGTGCTTTGGAGCAGTGATTTTGCGCTTCATGTGCGTGCCCTCATCATGGCAAACGCGTGGCAGCGCATGTGATGCGGCTTTCAGGTAGAAGGCGATCCATCTATTGCTTGGGTCTGCCGGTGGATCTTGGCAGTGTGGGCCGATACCAGGTAGTCCACTATCGCTGCCGGGTTTCAGGGGGCTGGACTGCTATGTGCTGGGGAGGACAGCACAGGCTCGAGGGCCTATTTACCTCAGGGCAGGGGTGACGCTGGGAGCGACAACGAAAGACGGAGAGAGACTGGCGGGGTGTGTGGTGAGAAAATTGTAGGGCTGTTCGGTTCCGACATTGAAGCAGATGACTTTGGTGGTTTTAGTTTTAGGAAGGAGGAGGGTGAAGACAGCAATGACAACAACTTTTCTGGTAGGCTACTGTTTAACCAACCATGTTACACTCACTGTTTGGAAAAAAAGCATTTATTTAATTAAAAGTTTTCAAAAATCTTTCGGTGTAACATCTTTCTATATACTAAATATCCCATGTTACGACATGGACACCTGCAGCTTATAGACCAGGGGTATCAAACTCATTTTCACTGAGGGCCACATCGCAGTTACGACTGCCCTCAGAGGGCCACTTGTAACTGTCAGTATATATGAATAGAAATATGAATATAACCTCATGATATTATTACACAATTGCCCAAGCATTTGATTATTATATTTGTACTAACAAATTGATGGATAACTTGCTTTGAAATTAGAAGTGAAGTGAGAATGTCATGGTGACAAGCAGACATTCAAGTATTTATTTTTGAAAAATGCGTGGAATATCTTGCTGCATGATTAGACAATACTGACGTTTAGAAGAACTGCATGCAGTAACATTTTCCTGTCAAAATGACAGATCAAATACATTTAGAAGGACAAAAGTGAAGTGCCTTATTGACATGCATTATTCCTGAGGTTTCACGGACCACATAAAATGATGTGGCGGGCAACATCTGGCCGCCGAGCCTTGTGTTTGACACCTGTGTTATAGACAGATGCGACCTATATACTGTATGTACAAATCTTTTTTTCCTCTTTAAATTTCGTGGGTGTACAGGTATATGTGCTCAACAGTCTGGAAACGACGGTACATTAGCAAAAATATAAGGAACTTTATCAACTAAACATGTTTAAGGCCTTGTTTCTTTTTACACGTTTGTGCATTGAAACATCTCCCAACAATCACCTGACTCACCCAGTCACAAAGCTGTTGTGAATAAACTTTCATTGGCTGAGCCATGTCATGTGAGAGGTATGTATAAAGAACTAATGTATACATACAAGTCAAAATATAGAACTAGAAATGCTGGTTGAATGAGAAGCTTTCAACAAAGTAATAAAATACTGTAACTGGCGTGGGTCTGTATAAAAAGCTGCCAGGGCCTGCACTTGCACCGCGGTCTGCCTGTTGAGGCCACTTTGAACAATTTCAGATACGCATACCCTAAAAAGCCACCGCCTGTCAGGCTGATGTAGCTGATAATGCTTACGCGAGCAGCAATTCAGCGTTATCTAAAGCCTTGCATGCATGTGAAGCAGCCTGCGTGATGTCTAGTGGGTCATTCTAACAGTCTGACAGGCATGCTACTGCTGGTCACTGTTGGGATGCCAACTATTGGCCTTTGGAGGGTGTCTCTGTTAAAATGAAGTTACCAAATACAACTAATAATCACTGAAAATAATGATCAATTAAAAGAAAAAAATCATTACCTCATAACCTGAAACAGGCTCTCATTATCAATCTCATAAGCTTGCACTTAACATGGAATGATGATTAATAGCTACATTACAAGCAATAACCACAATTACTAAATGCACTGGTTAGTGAAAAGTAAAGGTCTTTTTCACAGCACAGGTTGGTATTAACAGAAATAAAACAGCATGAAATGAAATGAAAGATTACACTGCATGCACAATTATTAATAAACATGCACCACCCGGGGCCGCACGGTGGTCTAGTGGTTAGCATGTTGGCCACACAGTCACAGTCAGGAGATCGGGAAGACCTGGGTTCGAATCTCCGTTGGGAATTTCTGTGTGGAGTTTGCATGTTCTGAGTACCCGGTTTCCTCCCACATTCCAAAAACATTAATGGGTGACTCTAAATTGTCCATAGGTATGAATGTGATATGAATGTGAGTGTGAATGATTGTTTGTCTATATGTGCCCTGCCATTGGCTGGCGACCAGTCCAGGGTGTACCCCGCCTGTCGCCCGGAGTCAGCTGGGATAGGCTCCAGCATACCCCCGCGACCCTAATGAGGAGAAGCGGCATAGAAAATGGATGGATGGATGGATGCACCGCCCGGCGTCAATTTCCTCAATTTTGGGGGATCGGCAATCGGCCCAATCCTTACAGTCCATCTGAAGCCAATCTTATCCACAGATGTTATCTACCTGAAAGTCAGCCACTGTCCCCTTTTCCTCTGTAGATTACCATTTTAACAACCTCAAATTATACTGTTGCATATACTGTGCACTTGATTTTTTAGTTAGAGGCTCAAAACAGGTCTGCAGTATAACTCTGCTGTGTGTTTTATTTGTTTTTAAAATGTAAACAATAAAAGACTAACGGAACTGATATTTAGTAGTTAGTAGTGTAGTACTGCTAGTTTAGCACAAATTTAGTAGTTTGGACGGCAATCTTCTAAACGTTTCATTTAATTTTTGTTCAATGTTTTCAGCAAAATAACACTGGAACATGTAAGGCGCATGTTTGTCAGTTATTACACAAAATTGGTATAGGCCAAAATCAGAATGGGCAGGTCAGGTTTTTTAAAGACTGGTGATTGGTCAGAAAATTGTCATCAGTGCACTCCTATTTATTAGGAAGTTGCATGTTGCACGTTTGACGATTAATTGTGCTTTTTAACTCCTGCAGCACCCTCACTCAATCCAAAATGTTAATAAATCTTTACACAGAAAGCAGTGCAGCAGAGTCAGCATGGGCCAGCAAAGGAGGGCAGTGACTGATGGCAGACTGTAACACTGGTTCGTGCACCACAGCCCGTGACGACTCCAGCAACCAAGGATTGACCTCAATGGATGCCTAATAACGCTATCATTTTCCATTACTGCGTTGTTGTCTGTTGCCTTTCAAAAATGTGCTGCATTTTGGGAAGTTACCTTGTGACTGAGAAAGACTATTCTCATATCCACCCCATACCACAACCAATAAAATACTGCTTGATACATTACTATAGATCAGGGGTCACCAACGTGGTGCCCGCGGGCACCAGGTAGCCCCCTACGACCACATGAGGTGCCCGCAAGCCTGCTTTTCATTGAGGTTTTCAGTCAATAATGAAAGAACAGTAGAAAGAAATGCATTCTGAAATACAAAATGTGAGTTGTGGACACCAGCATTTTGTTCATGTTCTGGTAAAACAAGCATATTCGCTTTGTTTGGGTTTAAAATAAGCTCTGAAAATAAATGTTACAAAATTAGTAGCTCTTGGCCATTTTCATTTTGTAAAAGTAGCTCTCACAAGGAAAAACGTTGGTGACCCCTGGTATAGATCATAGCAATCCCCTAATTAAAAAGCAACTATGCCCCCAAAAAGATGTGAGCAGGATCAGTGATGGCATCAGACCGATCTGAGTGAATGCTGAGCAGCTTTCCACTGTTACGATCGGCCGATAATTTGCACAACTACACAGTTGCTATAATCTCGTAGTGTCCAATTTAGCTATCTAATCAATGCCATCTTAAACAAGCCGTTGGACGCAGCTTCTGATACTCTGACAAACACAAACATGTCTGCAGTGCACAACTTCTTTGGAGTGAACGAGACAGATAAAAAAGTACAATCCATTTGCCATTGACGATTCTATTTCAATTCATAAGGTTCTAACTAGCTTAAAGGGATAGTTCGGATATGAAGTTGTATGACATCCCCATCAGCAGTGTATGGCAGCAAGTGACTTAGCCCCCACTTGGTCTCCTAAGTCCATTTCTGGTCGGATTTCGGTTTTGAAGAATGTAGTTCCACTTAATTGCTTGGGACATTTAAGTAAAGAGTTTGGCTCCTCAAAACAATATGCGTTCAAAAGAGTTATACGTTTGCGTCACAAAAACGCCTTGTCAAAAAAAATCAGACCTCAAAACGCTCGGCGTTATATTTGTCTCCCGCTGTATCCCTGCGCATTGTCGCCTGGTCATTCATGTGTATGGTATAAGGACACTCACATCTTCTTCCGCTGTGGAACACATACGTACAGAAGATGGCCACGGCCGCTCTGTCGCGGAAGAAGAGTGGTATTACGAGTGTGTTCATCCCATACACATGAATGCACAGATGACAGTGCGCAGGGATACGTCAAGCGTTTTGTGAGGTCTGATTTTTTTGAGAAGACATTTTTGTGATGCAAATGTATTACTCTTTTGAACGCACATTGTTTTGAGAAGCCCAACACTTTACTTTAATGTCCCAAGCAACTAAGCGGAACTGTGTTCTTCATCTGTGTTCTTCTCCTAAGTGCAGTTCCGACCAGAACTGCACTTAGGAGACCAAGTGGGGGTAAGTCCCTGTTAATGGACTACACTGCTGATGGGGATGTCATACAACTTCTTGTCAAAAAATCTGAACTATCCCTTTAATCATGATTCAACTAGATTTGCTCTTAAATAATGAAAATAGCTCATCAACTGTCTACAAATGTTCTTCATATTTCCTCTTCGCCATAAACAACTGGTTATGTCAGCAAACTTGCAAATTAGACAGCTTAAACGTGAACTGTAAACAAAACAAGTCTCAAGTTTCAAAAGTGCGTTTTTGAATGAGAAAGGATTTCCAAGTGAAAGCAGTGTTTCCCACAGGACACCCATTTATTTGTAGCGGTGGGTTGCATAACTGGCCATGACGCACGGGCATCTAATTAGCTAATAAAAATAAGTTACACATATAAAAACAAATCTGTGTTATAATTATTTAGGGCAGTCATTTCGAGTTTCTAATTGATGCAAAAAAAACACTGTCGTTTTTTGAGAAAGCCTGCCTCAGTACCACAGACGTCAAAAGGCAACTGCATTTCGGAGGCTTCTTCCCCACTGTCGGCTGTGTTTATACGTCACTAACTGCTTTTATTTCATGAAATTGGCAAAATAAAACAACCGAGTATGTGTTTGATGCATTCTCGAATTCCAATGATGCGATGTTTGTAAACAAGAATGAAAAAACCATCACCTGTGAATCGTACTCTTGCAGCCTGCAGCGCCCCATGTGTGCATCGTAGTGTCCTGCTCTAATGTCTCGGGTAGTTCCCCCCTCCCCCGTTCACCTGTCTGCTGTGTGGAACTTATATGCCATTTCTGAGTGTGATGTAAAGTTTGCATCCTGCAACATATAGCTAAAAAAAAACATATTGCGGGGCTAGCACGTTAAATAGCTTTCATTTAATACGGCATTTGAAGAACAAACACTTGACGCAGCACAGTGAGTTTCAGAGGCACGGTGCAGCATGAGGCAATCGGCAGCTACCATCGTCAACACTCGCCCGTATGTGTGCCAGAAGGCTATGCAAATAACCCCAAAACTATTTGAAGTAAGAAGGTGGAAGACACCAGGTTCCGTCGACTGCTCTCTCACTTGGCACGCACCGATGTGCTACCTGATGTCATGAAGAGATCATCAGACAATGTACTCTCACATGGAAAGTCTCCTTAAAGAAGGCGTCTCATCCTTTGTAAGTTTCAAGAGTGATATACGATCTCTTGGAAAAGTAAGTAAAATATACTTTTATCTAAATAAAGGGGATTTTATTGTTCCTTTTTTCAGATCATGTAGCCAATAGCATCCAGGAATTCCGGGCCCCATGAAAAAAAACCATCATGTTGGCACCACCTTTTCATTTTTTTTAATAATTACCTATTTTCATGGAATTGTCCTAACTTCCCCCACATACGACGCCCCGAGTCAAAAGCACTTATCATAAATAAATGGAAAAATTTACAGATAATCCATGTGATCCGTATCGGACGATCTCACTCATGGACAATCGGTATCGGAATTGGCAGCATAAAATACTAGTTATTAATCCAACGTTTTATCTTTT
Source organism: Dunckerocampus dactyliophorus (assembly GCF_027744805.1). NCBI lineage: Eukaryota > Metazoa > Chordata > Actinopteri > Syngnathiformes > Syngnathidae > Dunckerocampus > Dunckerocampus dactyliophorus. The sequence goes on along the minus strand of NC_072835.1, from coordinate 5,307,438 downwards.
TCTCAATAGATTATGCCTTTTTGCTTTATTTTCTTCATTTTTTTTTTTTATTTATTTCTACAATATGCCACAAGCCCATTAAAAAAAACAAGTCATGGTCTGCAAATGGCCCGCGGGCTGCACTTTGGACACCCCTGGTTTACGTATTTTACTGGGAAGACAGGGAGCTAACAAGCGACTTAAGAAGCTCTTTCTTCTTAGTACAGAATGTCAAATACAACTTTGTTTGAGTTGTTCTTACCTCCAGGTGTGCACAAACTACACTTAAATTTACAATTAAAAAAATAATACATATCAAGAGATAAATGGATATATGGTGATAAAATGTTATCAGTTATTCGTATCAGTCTTGAGAAGCAGGATATTTTCTGTATACTATATGAAGTCATTTTATTTAACAATTTGATTTATTGGGCCCTGAGATTGGCTGTCGACCAGTCCAGGGTGTACCCTGCCTCTCGCCCCAAGTAAGCTGGGATAGGCTCCAGCATACCCCCGTGACTCTAGTGAGGATAAGCGGCATTGAAAATGGATAGATGGATAGAATTTTATTTATTGGAGAATTATCTGCCAAAACTTTGTATTTTAATGTTTCATTAAAAAAAACATGACAGCTGTTTACACAAAATCTAAGCACTTTTGTTCCTTTTCTGAGGTACATACCGAACCGCCATGATGGCATACCGTTCCATCCCTAATTCCATGCTGACATGTTAGGTGGTAAAATGAAAAGTGTAATGAAATGTACTTGATGCTTGGCATTGTGACAGAAGACTGTAGCGCCCCTAATGGTCGGATCCTAGAAAGGCCCCTGTTGGCCAAATAACGGTCAAGGAATGACGCCCTTATTTTGGTTTGTACTTCATTAACGACACTTTGTTTTTGAAACGATACTGCTGAACCTTTCCAGCCGAAAAACGAGTTCATGTAGACTTTTAAAAATAAATAAATAAATAAAAAGCTTGCCAAATGCAGCAATGCAAGGACACTGGGCGGATCCCGATCCGAAATGGCCGACATGATAATGCAGAATACCTTCCAACATTCCATCCGTCGATGACGTTTTCATCACACAGTATCTACAGTGCCAGCTATTTATTAAATGCGCTCAATAACTTGCTCACTGAACGGCGCTTGCTTCCCTAAATATTTAAAATAATGAATACAATATTTTCATTCATTGTAAATAATGCTGAGTAACACACTAATACAATACAGACACAATATACATATACATATACATATATATAAATGCATAGTTGCATACACATATATATATATATATACACACGATGATGTGACTAAATCAAATGGAGAAGCCCGTGAAACAGCTGCTAGCTGCAGTTAGCCACCAAGCTAGCGCTGAATAGACATTGCAAATAAATGAAATGTTCATGGTAATACAAATGTGACTTAGTGTACAAAAGTCTCGATTCCTACCTCTTACTGTGTTGCAAAGCGTGGAGGAAGAAGGAATGGCGTTGTCTTAGTCGAGCAGGTCGTCGAAGAATAAACCAGCCTGTTTGCCTCGTCCACTGTTACGTCACTGCTGCAGCACCTATATGGACCGGAAGTTGCACTGCAGTCATGACGTCATACAGCAAACTACAGCTTTTATGTTATATCAAAACACCTCTGTATACTTAAGATACAAGTACAGTTTTGTATAAAACATGCCTTTGTACTTACAGTTCAACTTTATATTAAACATGTCTTTATACTTACAAATACAAGTGCAGTTGTATGTTGTATAAAAACACGTCTTAAGTTATCAATGCATTCTTAAAGCTTACACAATAGTATGTACACTACATCACATAGATCGTATTTTCACTAAGCCAGTGAGGCAATAACTCTCAGTAGGCTATTAGAAATTAATATTTATTCAGCTTCTCTAAGCTTGTTTTTATTGCCCATGCACATTTTCATCCATCCATCTTCTATGCCGCTTATCCTCACTACGGTCGCGGGTATGCTGGAGCCTATCCCAGACTTTGGGCAAGAGGCGGGGTACACCATGGACTGGTCGCCAGTCAGTCGCAGGGCACATATAGACAAACAATCATTCACACTCACATTCATACCTATGGACAATTTAGAGTCACCAATTAACCTAACATGCATGTTTTTGGAATGTGGGAGGAAACCGGAGGACCCGGAGAAAAGCCACGCACGCACGCACGGGGGAGAATATGCAGACTCCACACAGAGATGCCCAACGGAGATTCGAACCCAAATCTTCCTGATCTCCTGACTGTGTGCCCGCGGCACATTTTAAACGAGAAAATTAAGAGCAGAAGTTGGAAAAAAAAGAGCAAAAAAGTGTAATGTAACACGAAAAAGTTCCAATGTTAATTGTAATAATACTACTAATAATACTACACTTGTCCATGAATATTACATGCAGGCTGTTTTTCTTCAAATACAGTATAATTCCATTCTTAGCACATGTACATGAGTTGGTTTTAACCTGTTTGCAAAATATTAAATATTCAGATGACCCCTGAATCCTTTGATTTTTTTGAAATTATTTTTTTATAGAAAAGGTTTGCAGGCAGGGGCCTGCAAACCGTCTGCGTCCGGCCCACCGGGCGTTTCCAAATGATTATTTTTTAAACCTTTAGCATTAAAACTGTAGCTGGCAACATGACTTGCAGTGCTACTGTGGCACGCTTGCATCACACAGGAAATAGTCAGATGCAATGTGTAGCTTGTACAAAAAAGCGATCCAGCACACAATGTAACCTACCTCCTTCACCATGTGGGCATGCAAATAAACATGCCAAAATTACACCCATATATTCCCACCGCAAGGCATGCCGGGTAGCTTGTGGCACTCTCTCTCCCAACATGTGGCCGTGTTTGTCGAATTTTTGGAAAACATGTTGAGGAGGTCATCAGGAAAGTAAACAAGGAGTGACGTGCGCATACTCCTGGGATCCAATGTTTTTTCCTTCGCCACGAGAATACCCAGCATTCCCCGCGGGCACTTGTTGATAACTTGTTGATACAAGTTATGTTTAGCGCTTAGTTGTTGTTTATCACCCATGCAGTAGCAGTAGTTGATTTGTGTGATACATTAACTTGCTGTGGATGTGTTGTGCTATTTCGTTGCCCCGTGAGTACGGTAAGTATGTCGTTCTGCTTGATGACCAGCTACTGTATATAGAGACGGCCCGATTTGTCAAGCCACTGTGGCTCACGAGTCAAAAAGTTTGCCCACCCCTGCCCTAAAGTATGTACATTATACAAAGCAAGTTCCATTTAATTAATAATTAAGCAATAAATGACAAAAACAAACAAAGTTATGAATTAAATACATTATTAATTAACCTGTAAGTATTAATTTACTAATTAAATACATATTAAATAAATGTGCCCAAAAAAATGTTTTTAAACATTGATAATTATTTAAAAAACATGTAATAAATAAAAATATCTGATAATAGGAATACATGTATATTACAATTAATACATTTATTAAAAAGTAGACAATATGTATTTACTGTATACATTATACTGTATAATTATATGAAAATTATACCTTTTTTTTTAGTGTAATGTATGAATTTTTGCCTATATGTCCCCACTTTAGGGACACGGGGGAGAATGAGGTCAAGCACGCTGAGGAGAATCAATAAGGATGTGTGAAAACTGCTAACTCTGCTGACTAAGCAGTAGCCTCATGTGAAAGGTGTGTTGTAAAACCTACTGAGGATATCACTTTCATTCTAACCTCTTAAACACTGGCCGTAAAAGGGACATTTTGCTAGAAAAAGAGAAAATGAAATGGTGCTTTTTAGTGTGCATGTACAAGCTGTACATGGATGCTGTTGGTATGAAAGTAAAGATTGATGGCTACCGAAGAAGTCAAAATGTTCGTAGCTTTACTGCTTGAGAAGAGTAAATGAAGATGCTTGTTTAGTGAGTTTTAGTGGTAGAGGAATGACATTTGTGTTGTTGGAAGGGCTAGGTGTTAGCTGCTAAGTTTGTTACATTAGTGTTTTATGAAATGAACCCCAACATGAAACAGCATGTGTACTGTATATTGTATACTATATACCATAGCAACACAAAAGCAACTGTTAGATGTAATTACTTATACAGGAGGCCTCTCTTGGAACATGTTAGTGTGACAGGAGCAGACTTGAATATTCGCTGTATCTACTGTATATCACTTGCTTTTAGCCTTCATTTTATCCTTTATCGCAACCTTTGGCACACTTAGGATCGACTGACTCCAACCAGCTGAGACCACTGTGTCACACATAGAGACATGCAACAGGATGGCCTTCCCAGCTGCGAGCTGTACCGGGGGCTGTAGGGTTTAAAAGGGTTACATTTGTATGAATTGATATGTGATATGCAAAGAATCTTTACGAGGTAGTCATCTGTGGCATATTGATTAGCATTTTTATTATATCATTTTCAGATCTTGAGGAATCCAGTCGTAAATTTACGAGATTTTTTTTTCCCGACTTTATTCTCATAAATTGACAACTTTTTTCTCGTATTTAGTTTTTTTTCAATGCGGCCCTAATCTTCCGTCATACGATACTGATCACAAAGATTAAGTGTCAATTTTACATTTATTTATGATGAGAGCTATTGGCCAGTTGTGCCATTTAAAAGGGAAAAGTTAGGACAATTTCAAGGTCTTGACTGCCAGGGGGCAGTATAACAAGGGGGGGGGGAGGGGGGGGGGGGGTTGCACGCCTGCTATTGACTATGATACGAAAAAGGGGAACCATAAAATCACCTTCATTTAGACAAAAACGTATTTGACTTAGTTTTTCAAGAGAACATATATCACTGGTGAAACTTAAGAGGATGAGACACCTTCTTTAAGCAGACTTCGGATGTGAGAGTACACAGTTTTGAGGGGCATTCTAGCAGGACTTCCAGGTATCATGCAGTCAGAGGACACGGTGTCTTCCACTGCTGAGAGGCTGGTCATCTAGTCCGATGAATTCAATGATTTTTCGGGTTATTTGACGTCTGTCACGCACATACGGATGAATGTCCATGTTTTGGCTACATTGGCTGCCGTTTGACTGATCACAGCGTGAGCCTCGAAAACTCACCATACTCAAATGGCGTATTAAATAAAGCTTTTTAACGTGCTACCCCGTCGAGTGGAGGTGAAGGAACGTGGGCGGGAGATAAACACTACAGGCTGCAATAGTACGACCCAGAGGTGCTTGGCTTTTGTGACGGCCGTTGAAAGGCATTTATTGACATATGCTGATCCCATGCTTTTTCACTGACTGTTTTGTGAACATGGGCCAATAGGAAGCTGGCCTATCCGCCAAACTGCTGAAGTCCGACACCTTTCCAATGTTACTGGGTTGCGTTGAAGAGACAGAAGAGCAACCTGTAAGTAACAATTTATCTGTGTCCTGTGTTTATTTTGTGCACGTAATCGGACAAAAGCGGTTGTCTGTGTAGCATTAAACTGTAGAGTGTGCATGCAGCGAGCGGAGGGAGTGTTAATCCTAGCGGAGTGGGCTTGGTGGGAGGCATACCTGGAGGACAGCCGGTGGTGGAGCAAATTACACAGAGTATTTGGCTTTTTGGCTTTCCGAAACACATTGCGGTACCGGTATTTGGGTTTACATTATTTCTTACGGGAGAAACTGATTCGGTTAGCGTTAGTTTCAGTTAGAGTCAGACCTTCGGAAAGGAATTAATGACACTAACCGAGGTTCTACTGTAAATGCGTCTTAAAATTGACATCATTCCAGAGTTTGGATGTCTTTAGTATGTAGAAAAGGCGTAAACAGGTTCGGTACATACAGTCTTGTTCAGTGTGGTCCAATCAAAGCATGCAACACAACACAGGTGAGCATATCCAACATTCAACCAAAAGCTGTGAATTTACTGACAGTTCAGAGACTTAGAAAACTGTGAAGCTTTTTAATCCATTTTACGGTCAAAGTATGAATAATTGTTGACACATTTCAAAAGAAGGTCATATGATTCTCCAGAAAGTTCATCAGAGCAAAAGTAAACTTTTGAGGCTCGGAAAGAATGGCTGCAGATAGTTTGTCAGTAATTTCAGTCCACCACAACAAAACCAAACCAAAATATAATATAAAGATTTTCTCCAGGTGAGTTCTACTTGTTTTGACTCGTCCACTCAGGAATAAAAATCATGTCACTGCGCCTCATCACTCTGGTGGAACATCTTTGGAAGAGCTCAGCGCATTATTCCAAGAGCGGATTTAGCCTCCAAGTTGCTGTCCGTCCCCCCAAGCAAACCCTCCTGGACGATCCTCTGGCAACGGGTTGTAGTTGGCATCGTGGTCAGGTGTGTCGAACAGCATTTTTCTGGTGACACAGAAATCAAAGATTCAAAAAGTATCATAAGACTCATCCTTTCAACACGTCTTTTCTCACCGATGCACATACAGGCGCTTACTCGCTTTACCACATTTTCAACTATGGTGTGTTCAAGAACCGTCGAACAAAGTGTGATAGGTCGCCGCTCTCCAAAACACAGGGAAATAAAACAACTTAAAAGGGTCGTTTCCACGCCCCCCCCGATTTGAAATACTCATGAACTGAAATGATATCTGCAACAACTTAAAACAGTTTCAAAGTTAAGTTTACTCACAAAATGGATGGAGTCTTGAGCCACCTCCCACCACCTGGCTGGTTGGGGAAGACGTCTTCCAAGAAGAAGTACACGTGACCGACGGCGATACCTGGTAGGCAAAAGACATCTGAACTATTTCGGACTGACACAAACTCTTAAAGCACGTGCAGAGGATGGTTTGAAGTACCTAAAAGATCAACGATGATGGAATTGCCCAGCAGAAGTGAAAATCCCATCAGCACCCAGGGCAGGAAGGGTGCCTGGAAATTCAAAAGGCCGAAGAAATTCATACGAACATTTGGATTTCGTCGGCTCCACACGTACACCAACATGATGGTGAACGCCTGACCCAGGAACACCAGACTCACAAATACTCCAAATATCTGAAAGCTTGTTAAAGAACCTGGACGCAAGATTCATCATCTGGTAGACGATGGCTACTGCTGACAAAAACCCTTCCAAGACATATTTGGATTGTACAGTTGTGTGCAAACGTATTCAGCCCCCTTGGCTTTTTACCTATTTTGTTCCATTACAACCTCCAATTTAAATGATTTTTTTAATCTGAATTTTATTTGATGGATCTGTACAAAATAGTTAAAAGTTTTGAAGGGAAAATGAGAACTATATATATATATATATATATATATATATATATATATATATATATATATATATATATATATATATACATACACACACACACATACATATATACACACACACACACAGTCAAACCTGTCTTAGCGGCCATAATGCCATATATCAAAAAATGATTTGTAAAAATAAAAAACTGAAAATTGGCACGTGCATATGTATTCACCCACCTTTGTTATAAAGCTCCTAAAAAGCTCTGGTGCAATTACCTCCAGAAGTCAAATAATTAGTGAAATAAAGTCCAAAACTTTGATGATTCCCCAGGAGCACCACCAAATCCATCATATTCAAATGCAAAGAACATGGCACCACAACAAACCTGCCAAGAAAGGGCCGCCCACCAAAACTCACGGACCGGGCAAGGAGAGGCAACACCCTGGATGAGCTGCAGAGTTCCACAGCTGAGGATGGAGTGCCTGTCCATGCCACCACAATAAGCCCTACACTCCATAGAGCTGGGTTTTATGGAAGAGTAGCCAGATGAAAGCCGTTCCTTTCAGCTAAAAATAATAAGGCACGTTTTGAGTCTGCAAAAGGGCTTGTGGGAGACTCCCAAAATGTATCAGACTAAATGATCAGACTAAAATGGGACTTTTTGGCCATCAAAAAAAACTATGTCTGCCGCACACCCAACACGCCTCATCACCCCAAGAACACCATCCCCAGAGTCAAACATGGTGGTGGCAGCGTCATGCTGTGGGGATGTTTTTCCAGCAGCAGCGACTGGGTAACTGGTCTGAGTCGAGGGGAAGATGGAGGGTGCTAAACACAGGGATATTCTTGAGCAAAACCTGCAACAGTCTGTACAGTAAGTGACTTAAGACTAGGATGGAGGTTCACCTTCCAGCAGGACAATGACCCCAAGCAACACACCAGTGGTTTAAAGTAGAGCTGTCAAACATAGCCCGTAAACGGCGGTAACTAATTTATTTCATGAATTACGTTAGCATAATTAACGCATACGTCTTAAGGCAAGCCACATCTCTGAGTCTGACGCTCTTTTATAACTTTAATCTATCCCAAACACATCAGCAGCGGTGCAATTCCAACAACATCTATGTATTTTCAACTCGCAAACGCGTCTTTTGTCCCTTGGTCGTTAGAACAAGTGCTGCACGGTGGCCGAGTGGTTAGCATGTTGGCCACACAGTCAGGAGATCTGGAAGATCTGTTTTCCGAATCTCTGTGTGGATTTTTGATGTTCTCCCCGTGCGTGCGTGGGTTTTCTCCGGGTACTCCAGTTTCCTCCCCCATTCCGAAAACATGCATGTTAGGTTACCAGTCCAGGCTGTACCCCGCTTCTCGCCCGAAGTCAGCTGGGATAGGCTCCACCATACCCGCGACCCTAGTGAGGGTAAGCGGCATAGAAAATGGATGGATTGGGCGTCAGAACAACACTTCCTCATGGTCACTACACGACCGCGAGATGCATTCAGGGACAATTCGAACATCACAGGAACGTCTTCACTATGCGTCCAAATAAACAGAAAGACAAAGAAAAACAATAAGTGGATATTCTTATCACTCACTTTGTAACTAAATGCGGAAGTACAATTTGCTGCATTTAAGTATGCTTGGAAACCCCAGAAAATACACACGTGGTGTGTTTGAACGCAACCCCTCATTGCTCAAAAACATGGTTAAAGTGTGATTCAAAATGTTCTGCTACTATTTAAGCAACTAGTATTTACTATTAAAAGAAACAAGTGTTCGGTAAATAGATTTTTAAGACATGTGGGATCTTTTTGCTTGATTAAAATTTTCAGTTCATTTGGAGCTGTAAATACATACAAATATAGTATATACAGTATATATATAGTCCATTTATCTTTTTTTCAATAAAATACAGTAAAAATGGACGTATTTCAGACATAATTTCAAATGTTGATTAATCGGGATTAATTCATTTGAAACCCATGATTAATCTGATTAAAAATTGTAATCATTTGACAGCACTGTTTTAAAGGGAAACTTAATGGAATGGCCTAGTCAGAGCCCAGACCTCAATCCAATTGAGAATCTGTGGTCTGACTTAAGATTGCTGTTCACAAGCGCAAACCATCAAACTTAACAGGAGCTGGAGCAGTTTTCCCATGAGCAATGGGCAAAAATATCAGTGGCAAGCTCAGAGACTTATCAAAGGCGACTTGCAGCTGTGATTGCTGCAAAAGGTGGCGCTACAAAGTACTGACTTTAGGGGGTGAATAGTTATGCACATGACATGTTCTGTTATTCTGTCCTATTGGCTGTTTGCTTCACAATAAAAAAAAAAAATCACATCTTAGTTGGAGGCATGTTCTATAAATCCTCAAACAATCCATTTTATTTCCAGGTTGTGCGGCAACAACACGTGAAAAATGCCAAGGATGGGGTGAATACTTTTGCAAGGCACTGTAACCTTAAAACTTTTGATCAGCTGATTAACAGCCTATTCTTCAATGCTTCTTTGTAATAAATTGCTTACTCAGATGTCTCACTCCCATTTCTTCTTTTTGCATTTTGAAGCTCGACTTAGAACCCCCTCAAGATCCAACAGTGCAAAATGTACATTTTTCAACTGTTCTTCTAATTGTGTTTAGGAGTGTATATAATAAGCAAAGCATTGTGACGAGATTACAGTACACGTCTGTCAGCAAAAAGGAACATTTCATGTGAAGGATACAGTCATCAGGAATCCACCAAAGATAAACATGAAGACAAAGTCACCTGTACGCCCTCTGAAAGAGCCCTCCTCCAACATACGACAGTATCTGTATCTGGACAGAAGAGTTAAGGAAGTAGACATTTCTGAGAGGTTTACAATCACCTGCATACCATAATCAAATATCAAATAGAAATGAGTGTGAAGATTGTTGTATTAGTGTTGACATCATACAATATGAGAACACAGGCACAGAATGAGATGATCTCAGTCATCTGGGCAGAATAAACAGTGATACCCATCAGCATGATGTTTTAAGAACATTCATGATTACTTTGGCAATCAAATTTGCAAGAAATGTGCAGCATTTTGATAAAAAAAATTGTATCTTTTTGTTTAAAAACCTGCCCATTTTGTTTATACTCTCCAAAAATAAGCTGGTTTTTCCACATCAAACCCATGTTATTCACCATAAGTCAGTCATTATTTATAAATATGTGATAATTTACCAAAAAATGTTATCTTTTGTGTGAAAACCCGCCCGTTTGTGCTTATCCTCTCCAAAAACAAGCTGGTTTTTCCACATCAAACCCATCTTATTCACCCTAAGTCAGTCATTATTTATAAATATGTGATAATACGGCATACAATATCAGCATGATACGTAAGTGCATAACAATACAGCATTCAGTACAAGTTGGTGTGAGGTTTGAACGACAGAGCGCTTTCGTTTGTACCTTGTACTTCCTGCTGGTGGCGTCACGGCCACAGGAAAGGCACACGAGACTCAGAATTCACCTGTGTGGTTGTTTTTGCTGTAGACTTTTTGTTTTTTGGGTTTTTTTCCCCCCTGTCCTGTCCAGCCTTTAAGGCAGATAGAATTGTAGATCTAAATGCCCTCACGTGCTCAACAGATTTACTCTGGGGTGGTGTGGGGATAAGAGGGGGACAAAAAAAGACAGGGACAAGGACAACAGCAGCAGCAACAATTGTGACGACTATAAAGACCCTGACGGAAGAGGCAAAATAATATCAACAACCACGATGACAATACTGCATAGAAACAGTCACACATAATAGTAGTCATGAAATTATTAACTATGACAATAACTGTAATGCACACCATTGTAAAAACTACAGGATCAGGTGAAATGATGTGACACATTTGTAGGTTAAATAAAAGGCAAATAAAGTAAAGAAACAAAAAAGTGTTTTTATTTTCGAAAAGTACATATAATGCCATTTTTTTTCATGTAATGCCATTTTGCTTTGTTTCTTTATAATGCCATTGTTTTTCGTTTCTTTTTCAGTTGCTGCCAGGAATTGGACTGGTGAGCATCGCGCTTTCATCGTGGAAACGTTTATCAAAGCAAACTAATCTGTAACCGCAACACAACGAGCGTTCCGTTTGCACTTCAACCTTGGTAGACGTGATCCAAACACCATCTTGTTATGGGTCACCAACTTCACAGCTACTGGATCTGTATGGAGTGTGTGGACAATAATGGATCCCACTTGACTGATTTCATTTTTAAAACATAATGAAACAGAATGGCATTTATATGTTATTTTCAAAAATAAAAACACTTTGTTTCTTTACTTTATTTGCCTTTTATTTAACCTACAAATGTGTCAGATCATTTTGCCTGCCCCTGTATAATCATATTGCCGACATCACCGTCGCTGGAACTTTTTGGTATTTTTAAAGGACACATTTATGCCCTACAATGTCGCCCAAACATCCTGCATCTTCTGTGGTTTTGGCAAGAAACCAAAGCGCCAGAAAAAGGTAATGATGCTGCAAATTACAAATTCAATTTATAGCTTTTTACTTAATGATACTTTATTTGACTATTTTTACATCCTGTCTATCTCTGTCCCAATAAACCCCCATAAAATTGATGAGACTGTTCATATCTTTATAAGGATGTATGCGTTTTGGAAATTTGAAAAGGATACAAAAAAATCATATTGAAGAGGAAATTGAAGCCCACCGGACCAAAAAATAGGAAGTTTGTTATTAGCCGCCATACCTAGAAAAAGAGACAGAGACAATTAGTCATATCAAACACAGCTAGGCCTCGTGAGAAAAACAAGCAACCACATCTATGAAAACAAAACAAGTCCAACAGGCAATGCACCACACTGGAAAACTAGAGTGGTGTGAAAAAGTGTTTGCCCACTTCCTTTCTTGTTGTTTTTGCATGTTTGTCACATTTAAATGTTTCAGATCATCAAACAAATTGAAATGTTAGTCAATGACCACGTAGCTGAACACAAAATGCAGTTTTTAAATACAACCTTTTATTATTTATGGAAAGCTGTAACAACGCTGAGCTGAAACCAACTTGGGTTCTGCAGCAGGACAATGATCCAAAACACACCAGCAAGTCCACCTCTGAATGGCTGAAGAAAAACCAAATGAAGACTTTGGAGTGGCCAAGTCAAAGTCCTGACCTGAATCCTACTGTTTTGCACCCTGCAAAACATCTCGCCGGGGTGGTGCGTGGCATTTGGGGGGGCGGGCACTTGGCAGGGTGTGGTGAGTTACTGAGGCTCGCAATGTGATCATCGGTCGGGCGGCGGCTAATGTAGCGCCCGTGTGTGCGACAAACAGTGGCGACCGGTGAAATCTGCCGCCAGCGTGCAGCATCCATGCACACGGGAGGCAACGAGCGGCTGCGACTAGCCACACTGGCGAGCGACGCACCCACATCCAGAGCAAATTGTACGAGTCTCCCATGCTTTGGGAATTTGTGGATATCAAAGTAGTTCAGATGAGAAAAAGTGGCCAGTATTGACAATTCGCTCTGGATGTGAATGTGTCACCCACCGGTGCAGCCGGCCACAGCCGCCCGCTGCCTCGCACCGGAGACAAGCACCACCAACCGGAGCAGCCGTCGCCTCCCGTTAGAAACTCTTTGCTGGAAATTGTTTATAGACATTTAACTGATTTATTTTCATCCTTTTCTGGAGCTGGCAGACATACTTGTCGTTGTTGTTGTCATTGTTGTTGTTCGGAGAGACCACAAGGCGGATAGCCCGAAAAGTGATTGGATTTGTCGGACTGCCTGGGGGTCCTGCTGGAGCGTAATCAAGCTGATCTCGCATCCAAATTCTTCTCAAAGAAGGCGCTTGAACCTCTAAGTTTCACCAGTGATTTTGAAAAAGTAAGTCAAATATGCTTTTGGCTAAATATGTTTTAAATATGTGTAACACTAGAAAGAAATGCATTCTGAAATACAAAATGTGAGTTGTGGATACCAGCATTTTGTTCATGTTCTGGTAAAACAAGCATATTCACTTTGTTTGGGTTGAAATAAGCTATGAAAAGAAATGTTGCAAAAATGGGTAGCTCCTGGCCCTTTTGTAAAAGTAGCACTCAAGAAAAACCCTTGGTGACCCCTGATATAGCCAACATTACATTACACTTCATCTGTGCGATCGGTATCGGCAGCATAAAACCCTGATCGGAGCATCCCTAGAAATTACGTTTGGGGCTGATGTAAGCATTTACCAACAAAAACGTGTTTCGTGGCTCACCTGGTAATTCCTTAGGATCAAATCTGGATTGAAGTAAAGTTGAAAAGGTGTGATGATCTCTAGTTGCTGGAAGAAGGAAATAATACAAACAAAGTGTTAAAGATGATGCCAAGGACAGGCGATACACAAGGCAGAAATAAAGATCAATTCATCGCTTGATTGCTGTTTTCTTGGTCTGATTGTTAGCACTTTGATCAGGACATAAGCACTATGAAAAGACCACAGGTGAGTGTCATTCAGGGATGATAAGACACTCAAGGTGCTTCTTTACCTCCATGCCTGGGAAGGGAAGCTATTTTTTCTATATAAATACAGTATACACTAAGTCCCCTACTTACGAACATCCGACATGCGGCCTTTCGGAGATATGAACACAAGCCGACTGGTCTGTTTTTTCATGTATTTTGCCTTTTAGGACTGTAACTCCATTATTTATACTGCTACATGCTTGACCAGTAGAGGGCACTGTGACACTGCTAATGGGACCAACAGGTCGAGAACAGGAAGAGGCGAGAAAGCTACATTGTAGCTTTGTATGATACAACCCGGACAGAGCGTGTGATTAAAGTTTATGAAGAGTTAATATGCCTGCTTAATTCTACACCGCCAGCAACAATTTCTCCCATTGCAACTGCATTATCATCACTTCAATCAACAGAACCTTTCTTGAAGTCAATATTGTTGCTCGCCTCTGTAGCCCAAAATGGAGCCAAAGAAAGTAGTAAGTGCCAGAATTTTGATCAAGAAGGTGAGAAACACTATTGAATTTAACAAATAACCCATGACAAGACAGGAAGGTGGTGTCTGTATGGCGTCTCCCTGCCACATTGTGTCTTTGGGAACAAGAGATAGAGAGATACTTCATTTATCTCCAAGAGAAATTCACGATGGCAGTACAATAGGCTTGAGGGAAGGTAAAAGTAACCTTAAATGTTCATTTATCCCATTCATTTGTCATTTCTATGCATACAGAATTGTTTCATGCACATAAAACTAGAATTAGAAAACTATAAAAACGTGTTGTGTTAACATTTTTGAGAGTTAACCGCTGATGACATCATGGACAGGCTTCTGGTTGCCATTTTGTTCGCTAGCTAATAGGATGCTAACAGGGAAGATTTTAAAACATATGGTGGTGCTGCGTTTTCTTCCTCTTGCGGGTAGCGTGAGGCCAGTGGCAACCAGCTCTGAGGCGCATTACCGCACCTGCAATGTTGGACTGTGGCTCAGAATTACGTGATACGGCAACTGGATCGGCCTGATCTCGTGGGGGAAGCCGATATTATACGATCTTCCCAAATACAGCGGCTCGGCAGCTGATCCCAATCAAGATCGGATCAGGACATTTCTGGTAGAAATTACATTTTCCTTTGAAAACACAAAAACATCAGAACATAAAGTGAGGGTGCTAGGGAAGAAGAATTAATACTGTCTATGACTCCCGAGAGCTTGGAGGACTCCATCCATACATCTCAGCAATGACTCCAATAACAAACTGATCAAAATCATGTGCAATGACAAAGAAAGCATCTTGCACGACTCCCAGACTTCATGAAGATTCTTTGCTTTCATCTTCCAAGCCTCCTCCTCCATCCAACCCCAAACATCTTGGCCGGCCAATCGTGGAGCATCTTGACCTTCTTCACTATCAGGTTCTTTGATGTGGAGGCTGAAGTGTGAGAAGGAGCGCCACCCTGCTGAAGAATTTCTCTTGTAATTTGGAAGGGCAACAAGAATTGAGAGAGAACTAAACAATGCTGTTGCATTTACCAAAGCCAGAGCGGGCCACAGCTTACGTTTTTTTTTACGTTTACATGCAGTGAAATAACCCTATCATAACTGGAATATTAGCAATGCGCACAGCCATGTCAGCACCAATAAAAAAAAAATTTAATATGAGCATATTCCGGTTTTTAAACCCGACCATTACCCCTGGGTTACTCCTTTTCTAACCCAAAAATTGGGTCATGTATCTGCCTATCGGGATACCCCGATCGAAAGGAACATTCATTTGTGTTCTGTTCATGTTCTATTCAAAAGGAATCTTGTGTCTTTGGCAGGAACTACTTGTAAACATGGCGACAAGCAAAACCCCACACTTTTGGATCGAGGCGGAAACAAGCCACCTGGTTAGTGTGGTGAAAGACAGGAACATTATGTCTTATTGACGGTAGAAAGTACCGCCACAGCGAAATCTATCAGAAGGTGAGCGAGAAGTTACGGGAAGCAGGGTTTGTACGAACGCATCTTCAAAAGTGTCCTGGGGGCTCTGGTGGATGTAGCGTGGATATGAATGACGTTGCCGCCTTCCATTAATGAAGAAAGTCAGACAGAATAGTGTCAAGTACTGGTGGTGGGTCAATACCAGCACCAAAGCGCAAACAAAGGCGTTCATTATCCGCCGTGGCCATGTTGTTGTTTTTGGATACAGGAAAAAGAAGCAGAAATGACATGTTCCTGTTCGTTGAGAAGTTTCCGTGCGTTTTTTTTTTTTTTTTTTTTTTTTTGACGTCACGCATGTAAACGGGTTATTCCGAATCTTTCAGAAACCGGAATATTGACCGTAACCCGAATATTGACTGCATGTAAACTTAGTGATTCATTATACTGCATCCCAATCACCACAAATACTGCAAAAGACGGAACCCGCATGATCCCAAGATTCACCCAGAAAACAGTCACGTTTGGTGGAGGAATATCATGGGTGTGAGGGGGGTGAGCAAAGAGATCTGCAGAGAGGATGTAACATCAACAGCCTGAAGTAGCAAAATATACATGCTGCCCATTACCTTCCAAACCCCAAGAGAAGGCAAATTCTTCAGCAGTATGGCACTCCTTGTCATACTTCGGCCTCCACACCAAAGTTCCTGATAGTGGAGAAGGCCAAGATGCTCCAGGATTGGCCCGCCCGGACACCAGACATGAACATTACTGAGCATGTTTGAGGTTAGATGAAGGACGAGGCTTGGAAGATGAAAGCAAAGAATCTTCATGAAGTCCGGGGATGGTTTCTTTGTCATTCCAGATGGTTTTAACAATTAGTTACTGAGGTCATTGCTGAGAATTATGGATGGAATCCTCCAAGCTCATGGGAGTCATACACAATATGAATTCTTCTTACTAAGCTATCTGACTTTATAGTCTGTTTTTGTAGCACGTTTGTGTTTTCAAAAGGAAAATATAATTTCTACCACACATTATGAATGAATGATACAAGACTTAATTTTGCTATAATAAGCATAATCTCGAGGCTTTTGCCTTTCATATAAAGCTATTTTTGGCTCAAATGAGCACCTAAAAGTGGAGTTACAATTTTTTGTTCCCACGACCTCTATAAGCACAAGACTTACAGGCACTGTATGCTGATTGTTTTGGATTGACACTGATTTGACTATTTTTGATTGGCGCTGATTTAACAAAATGTTACAGCGGCGTACAACTGTACTGTAATAGTAGTGATATTACAAGCAGTACGATAAAGTACTGCTGTATAAATAAACATGTTAAATGGATACCTCTGTGGCAGTGGCAGTCAAAAGTCAGCATTGTCATTTGATGTTGTTAAACTCTCCTTGGCTAGTGAGAGTGTTCCCAGACTAAATGAAGGAGTATTAAGTACACGATGGGAAAAAAGCCAACTATTTTTGTTCCAAATGAGGCAGAACACAAAACACTAACGTCTTTTATTCTATAGTAGATTTCTATGATACACCAATGTCATTCAAAACGCGTGTGAAGCAGAGACGACACCTGATAGTGAATGATTATGATTGTAATTCTTGTTTAAAGTGATCGATAAGGCCGAGACAAACACTGAAGGTAGATTCAGATATGTTTAGGTTAACCAAAACAAGCACAACCTAACGTGTTGAAAATAACACTAAAATGAGGTATATGTAAATATAAAGTCTATAAAGGGTAAAGTAAGTGTATGTTTTGTGATGTCTTACCACGGCAGCAGTAGTGAGGACACATGCGGTCGTATAAGCTCTCGTCACAAGTGGAATCTGTAGATATTCTTGTTGAAATGTCTGGTAAGCCATGTTGCAACTATTGCCTGCATTTACTGACACGTCCTTCCAACCTCGTCTAGCTCGTCAGACACATGCAAATAAAAACCCTCTTCTTCTTCTTCTTCCTCCTCCTCCTTTTCTTCTTCGCCGTCCTGTTTCTTCTTCTTCTTCTTCTTCTTCTTTTGGCTTAATGGCGGGTTGCAACCATGACTTCAAAGGTGCATACCGCCACCTCCTGTACCAGAGTATGCAACATGTGCCATGTATCTTCTTTTGTATTAATTCAGATAATGAGAGGAAAATACTAATACTAATAATTATACTAATAACAACACTATAATAAACTATTGTAATAATTTGATTATTTTATACAGTCGTGTGTCCTTCAAATATTCTATCACCGCCCTCTGTATATTTCTAACCCCCTCCCCAACTGTTCCTAAAATACACTCGTCTGTTTCGTCTTCTTCTCTTCCGTTAGTTCCGTCTTCTTCGTCTACTTTTACTTTATATACAGTACGTCATCCTCGTCTTATTCCGTTCATTGGCGGTTGGCAGTAGCGCCACCTCCTGTACTGGAGTGTATATTGAAATGAAAAGACAGTTGTACATCCAAGCATGGCGAACACATTGGCCAAAATGCACAAATTATTCAATTATTTTGAAATTATTTCGAATAAAATAGTCATATTTTCGTATTTAATTTAATGTATTCATTTTAATATACAGTATTTTATTTATATTATTATTAGGGCTGGCAAAAATAGTACCTTAATTTTTTTTAGCCTAAATAACGCATACGCATCATGGCAAGCCACGCCTCTCTGATGATGACAGACGCCGTCCGCACAGAGTCTGGCGCTCTTTGAAAACTTTATTCTGACCTGAACACATCAACAGCCGTGCAATTCCAACACCATATATGTATCTAAAACTCACAAATACAGCTCTAGTCTGTTCGGCCTTGGAACAACACTTCCTCATTGTCACTTGACAACCGCGAGATGCATTCAGGGACTCTACGAAAATTACAACAACGTGTTTCTTATTGGTGTGGTCTGAATAAACAG
This sequence comes from Dunckerocampus dactyliophorus, assembly GCF_027744805.1. NCBI lineage: Eukaryota > Metazoa > Chordata > Actinopteri > Syngnathiformes > Syngnathidae > Dunckerocampus > Dunckerocampus dactyliophorus. Next base: position 5,288,916 of record NC_072835.1, on the reverse strand, counting down.
AAAACAATAAGTGGATTTTCTTATCACTCACTTGGAAGTACAGTTTGCTGCATTTAAGTATGCTCGGAAATCCCAGAAAATAAACTCAAAACGTGAATTTGACTTAAATGACACATTGTCTTTGAAAGCAACTGCTGATTGTAACACAAAAGTGTGATTCATACTGTATGTTCCGCTACTATAAAAAAAAAGATTGTTTGGTAAATAGATTTTTAGACATTTGTGCTACCTTTTAGCTTGATGAGAATTTTCAATTAATTTGGAGCTGTTAATGCATGCAAATATACAGTTTATAATCCTGTACTATTTTTTATCTTTCTTTCAATAAAATACAGTAAAAATGGACATTTTTCAGAAATAGTTGCAAATGGTGATTAATCATGATTAATTAATTAGAAAAATGATTAGTCTGATTAAAAATATTAATAATTTGACTGCCCTATTTATTATATTATATGCAGTGTTCCCTCGCTACATTGCGGTTCACCTTCTGCGTACTTGCTGTTTTGTTTTTTTTTTTACACCGTATGAGTGTGCATTGTGTTCTGTGTCCTGATTGGCTATGAGGGAAAAGCCATGCGTTGTGTCTGCGCTTTGACCGATTGACAATGTTCTACAGTCTCTCAGCAAATCTTCTCCGTGCCTTCCTGTGCAGTACAAAATGCGTTCGGCTTGCCAAATTTACATAAATGTTCGATGGCTGCCAGTGTGACTCTGACGTTCTGCATGTTTGCAAGTTTTATCCCCGACAACACCCACAATGTCGACGAAACCGTCAAAGGCACCTGCGGTCGCACCCAAAAGGCAGAGGAGGATGCTAACCATCGCACAAAAAGTTGGACTGAAGGAAGGTAGACGTTGTGGCTGAAAACAAACACGCATGCATGCGCATGTCAATTTATCGATGCCAGCAAAATTATTGACTTGGTTTGCTTTTTTTTTTTCTCAATTAATTGATTTACTACGTGCAAGCCTACCTACTTGCAAACTGGCAACTAGACGTCCTCACTGAGAGACCACTGTCACATCTTGGCTTTGGCATTGTGGTGACGACCCCGAGGATGCAGAGAACAGGAGACCCGATTGCGGGTAAAGTATATATTTTTATTAAATTGCTGCAATGCAGTGGCAGGATACCAGCAAAGACCGAATTGCAGTAGCGTGGCAAGCTACAACAAACAATGCAACAACAAACTAATATGCACACACCTGGACTAAAGTGATAAAGGAAAAAGCAAAGCAGGTGGACACAAATCAGGCAAAACAGGAAGAGCTACCAAAATAAGAGCATTAAAACAAGGACTAAGGCATAAGAGAGGAAACAAACAAAACTGTCACACATGCTAACTCACGGATGGTGACAACCACAGGACAAAATACAGTGGAACTTTGGTTAGCGCCATGAATTCATTCCAGAAGGTACGCAAAACAAAACAAAAACGGACCCTGACTGAATTTTTCCCATAAGACATAATGCAAAACCAATTAATCCGTTCCAGAAAGCCAAAAATGTTATCATAAAAACACATTTTTATAGTTTTACAATTATATTTTTATATGCAGTAAACAATTCCAAATGCATATTAATGATGAATAAAAGGGATACGTGAACATTTACTTTTACCTTCATGTGAATGTTCCCAAAGACACAATGTGGCAGCGAGACACCACACTGACACCACCTTACTGTTTTGCCATGACTTATTTCTTGAATTCAATTCAGTTCCATAGTGTTTTTTCACCTGTCTTATTGAGGTGAGAAACACGATGGAATTCAGTTGAATTTTTGGGGAATTTTGCCCATCATCCACAATCCTTGATCCAACACATGTCGTTCTCTTTTCTGCGCATTCTAAATATCGAAAAACTGCTCGCACAAAACAGCTAATAATGCAATGTAATGGGATTCACCTATTCCGCCGATGAAGCCCTCTATTAAAACACCTCTATAAACTGTCCAACAAGGTTCTATGGTTTTATATACATGCTGTGACCATGTGGTAGCAGGCACATTCATGATAACATGTTATACGGGGGGGGTCACCAACCCGTAGATCGCAAGCCACCAGTTCATCTTTGGGACTTGAGAATATTAGAAAAAAAAATGTATTGCATTGGTACCCTCCCCTCCCGGAGTGTGACCAAGAGGCATGCATTTTGACCACTGAACACGCCCGTATGCAACCCGTAAGGTCCAACCAGCAGCCCAGTCCCCAAAACCCGTACACGTACACCAGCTTGCCTCGCAAGCATGCAGAGGTTGAGAGAAAGAGAGAGGGAGCGACAGAGCACAGCAATGTGCCTACACACACAACAGTATTTAATACACGTTAATACAATCAAAATCTGCTTTTTCTACCTCAAAATTAAGGCAGAAATATAACCCCGTAGACGTGCACCTCCAAAAATATCTTGCTTACTAGCGCTGACTGTTGTAATGCATTGACCGCAGCCCCTCTCTTCTCAACCACCATCGCTCGCCCACGACAACGAGCCAAATAGAGTTGTAGTATGCTCATAGAGCCGACACCACACGCCCGAACCGGACGAAGAGCCACAAAAGTAGGGGAGCTGCGGAAACAAAATAAAATTGAAAAAACAGCAAAAAATGGTTAAAAAGAAATAGAGCAAAAGGCTGAAACAACCAATAATAACACAAACTTTGTATTTAAAAACAAAGCTGCTTTATGTTAAGAAACGTTCTCCAAAATAATTAAATATACAAAGCTTTCACATGTACTTTACTTTAAAAACTTCTACTAAATAAAAAATACACAAAGCTTTGTATTTAAGACAAAGCTCTAAATATACTTTAAAAAGATTTATACAAAATAAGTAGAAAACATAACAGTTAAAACATACCTGAGATTTATTGAGATCTATCAATCTGGAAAAGGTTATAAAGGCATTTCTAAGGTGTTGGGACTCCAGCGAACCACAGTGAGAGCCATCATTCACAAATGGCGAAAACAAGAAACAGTGGTGAACCTTCCCAGGAGTGGCCGGCCAACTAAAGTTACCCCAAGAGCGCAGCAAGAGGTCACAAAAGACCCCACAACAACATCCAAAGAACTGCAGGCCTCACTTGCCTCAGTTAAGGTCAGTGTTCATGACTCCACCATAAGAAAGGCACTGGGCAAAAACGGCCTGCATGGCAGAGTTCCAAGACCAAAACCACTGCTGAACAAAAAGAACATTAAGACTCATCTCAATTTTGCCAGAAAAAGTCTTGATGATCCCCAAGACCTTTGGGAAAATACTCTGTGATCTGATGAGACAAAAGTTGAACTTTTTGGAAGGTGGGTGTCCCATTACATCTGGTGTAAAAGTAATGCCGCATTTCAGAAAAGGAACATCATACCAACAGTAAAATATGGTGGTGGTAGTGTGATGGTCTGGGGCTGTTTTGCTGCTTCAGGGCCTGAAAGACTTGCTATGATAAATGGAACCATGAATTCTGCTGCCTACCAAAAATTAATGAGAATGTCGGCCATCTGTTGGTGACCTCAAGCTGAAACCAAGTTGGGTTCTGCAGCAGGACAATGATCCAAAACACACCAGCAAGTCTACCTCTGAATGGCTGAAGAAAAACAAAATGAAGACTTTGGGGTGGCCTAGTCAAAGTCCTGACCTGAATCCTATTGAGATGCTGTGGCATGACCTTAAAAAAGCGGATCATGCTAAAAAAACCCTCCAATGTGGCTGAATGACAACAATTCTGCAAAGATGAGTGGGACAAATTCCTCCACAGCGCTGTAAGAGACTCATTGCAAGTTATCACAAACACTTGATTGCAGTTGTTGCTGCTAAGGGGGGCCCAACCAGTTATTAGGTTTAGGGGGCAATCACTTTTTCACACAGGGTCATGTAGTTTTGGATTTTTTTCTCCCTTAATAATAAAAAAGTTTCACTTAAAAACTGCATTTTGTATTCAGTTGTGTTGTCACTGACTAATATTTTAATTAGTTTGATGATCTGAGCCACGTAAGTGTGACAAACATGCAAAAAAATAAAAACTCAGGAAGGGGGCAAACACTTTTTCGCACCACTGTAATTTATGACCCTAAAGGTGAAAGGTCACAGTCCATACATCAAAGGCCATATTTCATAAATCAAGACCACGTGACTGAGTCAAAGAGCTGGAAACCATAAACAGACATCTGGAAACCATGAGGTGACCTCACGGTCAAAAGTCATATTTCATAATAAAGTCATATTTCACATAAACCATGTGACCGGTTTTCTCCGGGTACTCCGGTTTCCTCCCACATTCCAAAAACATGCATGTTAGGTTAATTGGCGACTCTAAATTGTCCATAGGTATGAATGTGAGTGTGAATGATTGTTTGTCTATATGTGCCCTGCCATTGGCTGGCAACCAGTCCAGGGTGTACCCCGCCTGTTGCCCGAAGTTAGCTGGGATAGGCTCCAGCATACCTCCGCAGCCCTAATGAGGAGAAACGGCATAGAAAATGGATGGATGGATGACCATGTGACAACCCCTCCCTTTTCCCCTCATTTCTGTGTGTGTGTGTGTGTGTGACTCCTCGTTCTCGCCGTCTCTCATTGGCCCCAAGTTGCGTGGGGGTGCAAGGGCCTTATTTTTCTGGAACTTTTCCCTTATTTCCTAATGACGCAGGCAAGGCAACAGGACCCAGCAAGAACCATCACTCTGTCAAATCAGTTTTTCTTTTGGTGGTGAACATCAAGCTAGGCAAGAGGGTCTAAAGCGGGAGGAGCGATGATGTGATAAACAACAAAATCCATAACGGAAATAAACTACAAAGACTCAAAATGAATCAAAAGTGAACTACATAAAGACATTGTTCAAATAATGCAATTGTAACCAGTCTGGTCTGCTCCTGCACACGGCCAGGCCTTGAACCACAGTCCACCGAATGAGAGTTGGGAGCCCTCGGCATCGAGCTGAAAGCTTGAGCTTAAAGTATCAGTGAGGTTTACCAACTTACTTTCACACAGCAGCAGAAGCTGGCATCAGTTACAGAACTGCTCTTCTCACAAGTAATTAATGACAGCCAGCAACTTCCACAGGCATAAAATAAACTCAAAATAAAAGATTACTTTAAATGGACCGTCACTTTTTTCTACCTTCAAGGTACTCAAAAGGCTTTGACACCGTTACGTTTACATACTGAAGACAGGAGCAACTGGAGGTTCACGATCTTGCAGTATCTCTTCAACTTGGGACGATGGAGGATTGAACCAGCAACATGCGGGCTGGGAAACGAGCAAGAGGCAAAATGCTCTTTTAATAGTAAAGGTTACACACCTCTGGTTTAGATAACACCATTATTTAGCCAAGCATTTGATTTAGAGAGTTTGCGACACTAGTTTTTCCTTTATTGTTTGTCTTCAATGTATTTAAAAAAGCCACACTATGTGTGTTTACCATCCAGGGTGCGATTCCCCCACGACTAAAACAGCTAATCATACACTCACTGTAGTTCAGACAGCACACACAAAAGCAGACACAAATGGAGATAAACATTACACCAAGTAAGACGTTTAAGGGTTAAAAGTGCATGTACTGTATGTATCCCATGCTGTGAGACATTTGTCATCGTTTAGGACAGAAGAGCTCCAGGGATCTGGCAACACCAAGTTGCTCCTCTTCTGCAGCCTGCTGGACTTGGACTCTGTGGCGGCAGATCAGTGACGACAGCTCCTGCAGCTCTGAAAAGGCCCTAAAAGAAGACAGAGTAATGGTAATGGAACACAGAGTTGAGGGAAGCCTGATCAAATGTGAGACATCTTCAGTTTTGTGTTCAGGGTTCACACTCCCTCTTAAAAAGGTCAAACTCAAGCAGCTTTCAGGCACAATTTTCAGGTTTTTCCAGCATTTTATGACAAAAATGGAGAAACAAAATCCATCTAATACCCTGCTTTACTGGAATATCATTAGAAACTGTATTATTTTAAATTTAAAAAAATTATATTCACCTAACATCCCAACTTTTTTACATTCACCTATCATCCCGATCTCCTGACTGGGTGGCCAACATGCTAACCATTCGACCACCGTGCAGCCCCTATTTTATACTTGGTATTACTAGACGGTGATATAAATTGCTTATGTTACTTACGGTGACAAGAACTTTGACTGCTATCTCAGCACATCGTCACATTAGCTTATCATTTTCCTAAGTATTTTAAACTTGCAAAGAGTACAGTTGGAATACAGGAGGTGAAACGGATGGGGGGTAGGATTAAATAAACTTTGCTTCTTCCTACTCCTTTTGTACATGTGGAACTGTGAATTGTATTATGTGATGTATTCCAATGTAACTTGTGTGCATGTTCAAATAAAATAAACCATTACCAAACATATGACAAGAAAATATTACAATTTCAGTCACTTTAAACACCCCCCACTTTTCAAATCATATGCTTAAAAACTACACTTTAATCCCAAGTGTCTCTTTATAGTCTGATGTTGTACAAGTATACCAACCCAGATAACTGCTGACTCATGTCTTTTGAAGAACTTTTTATGCCTCGAAGGCACTCAAGAACGGCGCCATTTTCCTTGTCATCTCCCTCTGTGCACTCCCTCAGAAGCTCCTCGCTCTCCTTCAAACAGGCCTCAGCTTTGTCTAAATAAGTATGCACAGAAAACAGAAAAATGCTTATGATCAGCATTTGACTGAAAAAAAACAAACATGTCACTAACCAAGAAACTCCCTCCTGTCCCCATCGATGTACAAGTTCTTGACAGGTAGCTCGTGCCGGGTTGTGTCGACCGCAGAGGCAAAAGAATTGTAGGACTTTGTAAACTGTTGGGCAATGTCAGCCACAGGAGTCAGGGCAGAGATCTGAGATGAAATAACAATGAAGTTAAGGCTTTATAGGTCATGAAAAAGAGACAAAAAAACACTCCTTCCTCATGGACATGATACCGACCCTCACCCACCCATAGCTAGATGAGCCTGCCCCATGAAAGTAGGCTTCACCACACATCTTAAAATATAACCCGAATCTTCAGATATAAGGGGTGTGTCTGAAAGGTAACGGGACAGGGTGTGCTGTATGAGCTATGGGAAAAAGAAGGATTAGCAAATTGTGTTATCATCTAATATGATATCTTGGGAGATCAGCATGTCTCCAGAGAGGTCCTGCAGCATTCGCTTCGCCCAGCTCACGAGAAGAGACGAGAGTTGTGGCAGGACAACTTGTGGCTGCTTCACCACGACAACGCACCTGCTCACAATGCCCTGAGCATCCGGCAGTTCTTGGCTGAGAAGAACACCACCTTGCTGGAACAACCTCCCTATTCACATGACCTTGCTCCGTGTGACTTTTTTTTCCCTTTCCCCAAGCTTAAGGGGGTCATCAAGGGCACCCGTTCTGAAGATGTGGAGGCCATCAACAGGGAGCTATGGAGCATTCCAGAAGAATCCTTCCAGCAGTGCATAGAAGCATGGCAGAGAAGGATGGAAAAGTGCATTAGACTTGAGGGGAATTACTCTGAAGGTGAAACCATGTAAACCGTGGACTTGAAATACATTGGTTTGTGACACCAGTCCCGTTACTTTTCAGACACACCTCGTATATTTTGGGCAAACACTTTGGATACAATGTTGTGTAACCTCCAAGACTGAGAAAATAGTATAACAAAAGCCCTTTTAAGATACCTCTGCCTGAAGATTGTTCATAAAACCTGGCCTGTGTGGACAAAAGGAAAGGTCAGGTTTTGATTGCATTTCCTGACCTGCATATCCAAAAGCTCATTCGCCTGTTGTTCTTTCTGCATGAGGAGGTACTCGCGCTTCTTCTTCATCACCTCTCTATGCAGCACCTCTTCGTCCTCCATCTTTTGCAGTAACCTGGCTTCAGCTTCGGCTTCGAGCTTTCCGGTATTACTCGCCATCTGCAGTCAAACGAAAGTAAATTCCTGAAGCCTCGACAAAAAAAAAAAAAAAGCCTGAAAAAGCTAATTGAAAGTTGGGTCTGCTTACCTTCGCAGAGAGGTAACAAAGAAGGAATGATTGCATCTCTATTATTTGCTTCTGATTTTCTGGGTTTTTCTCAGCATCTTCTGCATTTTCTATTATTGTTTTACCTACGAGAGACTGACGATGAAACCACTCCTATTTGTTATGAACACACACTGTATATTATAGAGGATAATCTGTGGCACAGACAGAAATTTTTCATTGGGGTGGCCAAGGTGAGACCATTACTCACTTAGGGGTGGCAATAAGTTGATACCTGACATGTCTAGTTGGCAAGTGGGGTGGCCACGGCCACCACGTAGCTCCGCCACTGAGGATAATTACCTCGAATGACTGAAATATCAAAATCAGGGCGACCACAGTGTCCGTCAGAGAATGTCGACTGCAGGATGGTCTTTCCAAGCAGTGAAGGCTCACTTTCACGTGACATCTTCGCTGTAAGGTTGAGGATATATCAATTTAAGTTATAGCAGGCAAGGTTGTGAATTGAAGTCTTTTAGACACAAAAGTGGACATATTACGAACACATTCCAAAAGCTGGACGGCCCATGGAGCATCGTGGAGGGGTGCCCACTTTTAGTTTGACCTCGCTGGGTTTAGGAGAGGAGGGTCTCTGTAGAACACTCACAGAATCGCTGTTCAGTGATTTACTCTGTGGGGGTGTCATAACAAAAAGTGATTATAGGTCCTATAAAATAAATATAATAAATAATATATACAATAATATAAATATAATAAATATTTCTTTTAATTATCAAAAATGAAAATCATGACATTACCTTTATAGGTAATGTCCTCTCAGGAGTCTGCATATACCGAGACTGGACAACAGTTGCTGAACATGGAAAAGGCCACATTAAAAATTATTACACTATTACACATTATTATACACCACTTCAATGTTTAAACCGGTAATAATGGTGTGTAGCCATACAGAAGAATGATTCAAATGTTATGTGTATTGGGGTCTTACTTTAAGGATGCTTTTAAAATGAACAAATGAAAACCCACCAAGGACATTACAATGGCATCTCGTCATGTAACATTAAATAATCTCCAATTGTATGTCAAATTTAAAGTCAGTTTATTATGAACACTCACGTTTCTTCCCTGTTGCATTCTTGGTTGTTTTGTTTGCGGTGTTCCCACTTTTGGAGCTGAAAAAAATAACAGTTCGATAGCGTTTTATGTTACAAGCAGTAGCAAATTCACAGTTGAATTGGATTCGTAACTTGCATAGCGTTATGTTAGAAACAATCTACGATATAAATTTCCATTCATTTTCCATGCTGGGCAGACAATAACTTAACGGAAAACCGTAAAAGACTACCTTTTAGCATCGGCAGCTGAATTTTTTATACTACTCGGCATCTGTGTTGTTCTTCTGGAAGCCATATTGATTTTTAAGGAACCCGCCTTGAGTGTAACATTTATACTCCGATAACAAACCAAAGCAACAAAACATTGGTTCCGCTGCTTTTGTTGTATGAAGCGGAAGCGGAACTTTTGAGGCGGTGAGTCCGTCAAAATTTTCAACGTTCGGGTGCTATGGACCAATCAGCGTTCCTAATTCCAACATTCTCACCCAATCAGCTCCGCTTCTATCATGACTACAACAAAAGTGATCCGCCTACTGATGGAAATTTCAGCTCATTTTAGAGAGCCGGTTCCTTTGGCTCGCCTCATAAAAACAATCGTCTCTTTCGGCTCCCAAGTGGCTCGTCAGACTTTTTTGTCTTAAATTATTTTATTACGACACTATGAATATTGTGTAAAATGAATTACTAGGGTAAAAAACAGGATATGAAGTGTTTATTATTTAAATGGATTTACTTACAGTGGTAAGTAAATCAGTAAGTAAATCTTACATTTCTGAATAAAATCACCATCAAATGTGATCTGATCTTTGTCAAAATCACACAGATGAAAAAAACTGTCTACTTCAACTAAAACCACCCAAACATTTCTAGGTTTTCATATTTTAATGAGGATGGCATGCAAACAATGACAGAAGGGGGAGGAATAAGTAACTGAACCCTCACATTTAATATTTTGTGCCCCCCCCCCCTTTGGCAGCAATAACTTCAACCAAACACTTCCTGTAGCTGCAGATCAGTCTGGCACATCGATCAGGACTAACCTTGGCCCATTCTTTTCTACAAAACTGCTGTAGTTCAGTCAGATTCCTGGGATGTCTGGCATGAATCGCTGTCTTGAGGTCATGCCACAGCATCTCAATGGGGTTCAAGTGTGGACTTTGACTTGGCCACTCCAGAACGTGTATTTTGTTCTTCTGAGACCATTCTGAAGTTGATTTACTTCTGTGTTTTGGATCATTGTCTTTTTGCAGCATCCATCCTCTTTTTAGCTTCCACTGTCTGACAGATGGCCTCAGGTTTTCCTGCAAAACATCCTGATAAACTTTTGAATTCATTTTTTCATGAATGATTGCAAGTTGTCCAGGCCTTGAGGCAGCAAAACAGCCCCTAACCATGACGCACCCTCCACCATGCTTCATGGTGGGGATGAGGTGTTGATGTTGGTGAGCTGTTCCATTTTTTCTCCACACATGACGTTGTGTGTTCCTCCCAAACAATTCAACTTTGGTTTCATCAGTCCACAAAATATTTTGCCAAAACTTCTGTGGAGTGTCCAAGTGCCTTTTTGCGAACATTAAACGAGCAACAATGTTTTTTCAGACAGCAGTGGCTTCATCCGTGGAGTCCTCCCATGAACACCATTCTTGGCCATTGTTTTACATATAGTTGATGTGTGCACAGAGATATTGGACTGTGCCAGTGATTTCTGTAAGTCTTTAGTAGACACTCTAGGGTTCTTTTTTACCTCTCTGAGGATTCTGCGCTGAACTCTTGGTGTCATCTTTGGTGGACGGCCACTGCTTGGGAGAGAAGCAACGGTGCCAAACTCTCTCCATTTGTTGACAACTTCTCTGACTGTCGATTGATGAACATCCAGACTTTTAGAGATGGTTTTGTATCCTTTCCCAGCTTTATACAAATCGACAATTCTTGATCGCAGGTCTTCAGACAGCTCTTTTGAGCGAGCCATGGTGCACATCAGACAATGCTTCTCATCAAGACAATTCTTACCAATTCTGTGTGTTTTATAGTGGGCAGGGCAGCTTTAAACCACTCATCAGTGATTGGGCACACACCTGACTTGAATTGTTTGGTAAAAATTGGTTTCAATTGCTCTTTAAGTCTCCTTAGGCAGAGGGTTCAGTTACTTATTCCTCCCCCTTCTGTCATTGTTTGCATGCCATCCTCATTAAAATATAAAAACCTATAAATGTTTGGGTGGTTTTAGTTAAAGCAGACACAGTTTTTTCATCTGTGTGATTTTGACAAAGATCAGCTCACATTTGATGGTGATTTTATGCAGAAATGTGAGAAATTCAAAAAGGTTCAGATACTTTTTCATACCACTGTAAACCTCAGTGACCCGCTACAAAAATAGATCATAATGTTATATTAAAAAACACAAAAACAAAGACCATCTCAATAGACAAAATAGGTCAAATCTCTTCATACAAAATTCTCACGAACGAATCGGCTCTAAAAGCATCACAGCGTGTGTTTAACCCCGCCCCTCTCCCTGGTCAGTGTGGACACAGAGACTCCGCCACACATCTTGACCAATGACATATGCCTTTAACAGAAAAAAAGACGAGGAAAAAACAATTCTGCTCCCAGTTGGCTCTCAAAAGACGCGAGCCGGCTCCCGTCGTTAATTTCAAAGTGCCGGCTCCTAGAGTCGATTCGTTCGCGACCGACACGAGATCACTAGATCCACCGAGCGAGGCGAAGAGTGAGTGGAGCTCCACCTTAGTAACGCCGTGCAATGCACGTCTGAAAGCTGTAAAGAATCATCCCCCAACAATGCAACCCAGCCCTTGACCAACACAGCCAAGAAGGCAGAGCTTGGAGACGCTCGCCTTCCTGCAAAACATGCATGAGAGTCCAAAGTGTGGCGCAGGGACCATCGGTGGATTGTGGCTCATTGCAGAAATAAAATAAACAAAACCCCAGCAAAAGTGGAAAAATAGAGCAAAAAGGCATAATGTAACTACAAAAAAACTAAAATGTTGATAATAATAACTAATAAAAACACAAAGATTTGTTTTTAAATATGTTTTTTTATTATATATATTTTTGAAATGATAAATATCAATTATTATAATATAATATCAATTATTATAAATATCAAAGGACAGCTATACAGCCCTGACATCAATAGACAAAGACAAGAAGACAGGAGAAAAACAGTGAGCTGCAGTATCATTATAATTATTATTTGTATTATTATTATGATATCTTATCATAAGAGTGGTTTATTTGGTCTCAGAAAATGTTGACAATATCTTTGAGCGTCAATTTGTGGAAAAAAACCCATTTCAAAACGCACCTGCATTGTTTTGTGACTCAGTTAAATCAAAAAGTTTGTTTGTCCAGTCATATTTCTTCATTTTATTTTTCATAAAATTCAGGGGTCACCACTTTCCACTACTCTGGTCGGTGGAATCAATTCCATCAAAATGACCATTTCTTCCAAATGTTTGTATTTCTTTCAATCCATCCCAATCTCTATTCCAAAGTCTTTTTTCGATACTTTAGACTCAGTTATACCGTCCTATATATGGAAGTGTAAGCATCCCAGGTTGAATCAAATCCATCTCCAAAAACCTAAACATGAGGGTGGGATGGCGCTGCCTAATTTTCGCTGTTATCATTGGGCAGTCGATATTGGATGGGTAACATTTTGGTTGCATTGTCAGCATCGTCCACATGTGTGGAGATGGAGTTGGATATGACTCTAAACGTTTCTATTCCAGCGCTACTTGGATCTGCACTCCCTTTTCCGCCAAACAAACATATTGATAATCCAGTGGTCTGGCATACATTGAGGGTGTGGGCCCAGTTCAGGGGCAACTTTGGTTTCCTGGGTTTCTGCCTGTCTAGCCCCATCTCAGACCATCTCTTCCAGACCTCTTTGCTGGATTTGGGAGTGGCGGAGATAGTGCGTTTTTGGGACCTTTACATTGATAATACAGTATACGTTCATATTATTTCAGCAACTAACGGAAAAGTATAGTCTTTCAAAGTCCCATCTTTTTAGGTACTTCCAGATTAGGCACTTCGTTAAATAGTCGGTTACCAAATTTCCCTGAGACTCCTGGTACAAACATTGTTGATGCACTTCTTGACTTGCAACCTTCACATACGGGGTTCATCTCTACTAGTTATACCAAAGTGTTAGGCATAAGACAGACCTTTCTTGCTAACATCAAAACGGCATGGGAACAAGACTTGAGTATGTCTTCGACATGCCAAAATCCAAACGAGCTCGTACATACCCAGAGGTGGATCCCCGCTGTGACAAATGTAGCTACACTTATTCACATGTGTTGGTCATGTCCTAGCTTGGAGACGTATTGGAGGGAAGTTGGTTGGTTGGTGTTAACATTTGTGACCTTCTGAAAGAGATTAATTGGATTTGCATTATTTCTAAGGGGAAAAACTGATTCGATTAGCATCTGTTTCGGACCTTTTGGAAGGCATTAATGACACCAACCAAGTTTCCTGTACACTGTGCAACACAGGTTTGAAGGAGTCAGGTCGTGACGTTGTAACCAACTTGCTATCACAACTCCACTATTTGGCATCCATTCCGCACGCACGCACACTGCTCGGAAAGACAGTCGACTTTGAAGGATTGTTGTGTCCAACAATTCATACACACACACACATATATATATATACTGTATATAAGAAATGATAAATATAATACATTGTATATTTATACAATAAAGATCGCTGCAATATGAATATATTGATATAATGTATATCAACAAAATATAGCATACGTTTTTGTGATTTCGAACCGATACTTCTATTCCTACTCCTGAATTCCTTCAAATGCTGCTATTTTCTGGACAATTACATTCTTGACCACCAGGTGGCGGAAAAGTAATGAATTCATGTCACCATCCTACTTATTTGAATACTTTATGGTAATACCAATACTAGTTTCTTTCGTGTGGTATTCGTGTGTAAAGTACAGGGCAGCGTGGTAAAGTTGTGTAAGGTTATACATCAGAAGTAGCGGTTGTAGTAGTAGGCCTGAATGTTAGCCACCGCCCCGCTGCGACGACAGGGAGGAGTTAGCTAGCTTGCTAGTTAGTAGTAAGCTAGTTAGTTAGCTAGTAGTTAGTTAGTAGACATCACTGCCCATAGCTGAGTGGAACTAAGAAAAAAGCCTTTCTGCTTTCCCCCCTGGCTAAATCTGCCCTTTTTCTTGGGATTCTTTGACGTGACGACACCATTGTTGCTTTGGATTCTAAAGGCTGTTGGCGGGACTCGATCTCTTCTCAGGTAAAACTTTGATACAACTTTTATAAAGCGTTCTTACATCATCACATCCACCTTTTCAGCACGTATACATCCGTGTGTACATCTTTGTCATAAAAAGCGCTTGACGTCATGAGCTAGTAGAAAAGTTGTGTTTGTCGTCGTGTGTGTAGTTTAAAATAAAAGAGACAAATGTTCGTTTCCTCTTCACTATGAAAAAGATGAGAAATGTTCATTTCCTAGCATCTTAATGTGATGTTTTGTGTGGTTCTGATGTTGTTCACAAAATATGACGTGCAAACGTCACTGCCGAGTGTCTTTGGAGTCTTTTTGTTGTGTTGAGTGAAAGATTACTTTGGGGACTCGTGGAAGTTTGCTGCTGTAAAAGAGTTCTTTGGTTGACGTGTGCGTGTGTTGTGCTGCAGAAAGAAGACAAAAGTCATAGCCTGCGGATGTTGATTGTGACACCGCCGTGTTGAGGGTGTGAACGTTTACAAATACTCTTAAACTCTTTCCATTGTGTCTTCGTGTTAAAGGGACTGTATGCATGCAACTCGCTCCAAATGACAGTTTTTGAAGCCTAAAAATATTATAAGAACACCACCGGCTAGCAGATGTTGCCAAGAGTGGTTTAAAATAACATATTGTACAAAAAAGTCATTTTAAAAAAACTATTACGAATTAAACTGCATAAAAACTGGCGTAAATTGTCGTTCATGGCAGTCATGGGCCGGTATGTAGCGAGGTGCGATCCATACTCAAATATCGATTCTTCCAATACCGGATTTTTACTCTCTAAAATCGATTCTCACATCAAAACATCAATACTTGTGATACTCATTCGTGGTGGAAAGTAAGTAATAGTATATTGAGATTTTAAATTGATTATAAAATAGTTGTCATTCTTATAGTAGTTTTTTAATAATTATTGTCTTATTTTCATGGTTTTATTATTTTACTTATTTTCCTTTTTGTTTATAACGCAAATTTGACATATTTTATATGATTTTGTTAGTTTTGTCTGTTGCTGTATATTATTTTGGCTATATTGTAAATTATGCCACTACCTCAATATACTTCAGAGTTTAAAAGAAATAATTTAGATGTATTGTATTATTGATGCTATGAACTATGCTATGATTTGACATACACTACACTATGTTTCTGAATTTATCAGACCTCACAATCGCTCGGCGTTACTTTCTCTCCCGTCGTATCACTGCACGTCTGTTGTTGTGTATGTGTTCCACAGAGGATGAAGACCGCTGCGACGCATTACGCGTCGCATGTAAACACTGCGACTAAATGGTGACATTTTGTGACAAAAATTTGAGATATTGTGAGTACATTTTTTATGTACTTGTGCAAGTGCGACCATAGGCCTGTCACGCACCCAAATTTTGCTGGACGACAAGAGCAAAATTTATATAAAATCCCAAGAAAAGATAAAATTGGAAAAAATGGACGTGCAAAATACTTTTGGGGTTGGACTAATCATTTGACGTGGTTATATATCATTTGATCGTTTGATTTAGAATATATTGTGTTTTTTCGTTTTTTTTAAACAAACTCTCTTCAATGCAATAGTAATTTAGATGGTCCCTAGTATAAACAACCAGCAATTAGAGCGACACGTCCCCTGCGAGCTCCCCGCGCCATGAGAGAGCAGTCCGGGCACAGTGAGGGGGAACTACCGCTGTAGCTACGAAGCCAAATATTCAACTGCCAACGTGAAATGAACAGTAATTTGTACAGGCGGGGGGGCTCTGATGCTCTTTTGGCGCTCCTCAAACTACAGTTAATCGGACTGGTGTGAGATCAAAGAAGAAGAAGAACGCGAGAGAGAACACGTTTTCCACTCTCTTGCCTGCTATCTTAACTCCCCCACCACCTAGCTTGTTAGCATGCTAGCTCAGTGTGTGTTTCTTTTGGCTTCCGAAGGTCTTCGTCCTACCGTCTCTGAGAGGCCGACCCCTGTGTTGTGCCGCATGGGGGATACAGGCGGTCCCTAGTATAAACAACCAGCGATTATAGCGACCCGCACGATTAGAGAGCAGTCTGGGCACAGTGAGGGGGAACTACCGCTGTTGCTGCAGGGATGAATAGCCAACGTCCAACATGAAACTAACTTCACCACGGTGGAGAGTGAACACTCTTGTCACCCAGCCTGTGTGGTAAAGAGGAGAGGAGAGAAAGAGGAAAACAAACATGCACGCACATGTCCCGCAAAATTATCAACTTTGTTTTTTTAAATCATTGGATTAATTGATTTATGTGACAGGCCTGTGCGACCAGTTAAAAGTACACGTCCCGTATTGCGTTGACAAGGGACGCAAAATGCTTCCAGACGCTCACTTTAAATCCAGCGGGTGCGGGTCGGAGTTAGGTGCACCACAATAAACTGTCCAGGCAGCCCTTCCGCTTTGTCTTTTTGTTCAGTTTTTTGTTCCGTCAGCATTGATTATTGAGATTTATGAATCGATTAATAATCGTCAGTGTCCGCATCGCGATGAATCTAAGAATCGATTCTTTCCCTGACCCCTATTAGTAGCTAAACTTTTCCAAATCACTATCATTAGCTGACCACAAACATAACCTGTGTGCGTGCAAAGCAGGAAGAGGCAGGATATAAGGCTTCCACTACTTTCGAATGTTGGCATCCTCTTTGCATGTTGGAGGAACGCTCTGCGAACAACCCCTTTAAGGACTTTATTACTTATTTTTATTGTCATTGTGTGTTAGTATGAACAATGTCTATGTATATAGACATATAAGATTGTAATTTGCAGATGTAGAGTCGTTGTTTTGAGCTAAAAACAGGACTACATTTCCCATCATCCTTCAGCTAGGAAGTAGGAAGTTGTTGATGTCCGGAAGAGATGCCAATAAAGCACATGTTAGACACAGAAGCCATCCAATGTAACAAGATTGTGTTTAGTCTGACACCTTTCAATTAAAAGAAAGGAAGAACTCTACCTGTCCTCATTTTTTTGCAATCAAGTGTAGAATTACGACGGCGTACTTGCTGGTAACCTGTTAGCTAAGTGCTATATGTTTGCAGCACCACTGGCCCGGAAGCGGCAAGTGTTCCCTCTTGCCAAAACAAACAAATACATTTTTTGTAAAGTGCGCAGTGATTGTAAGACTGTGGCTTTCAAAGTCCATCTATTACAAGGAAGCCCTACTCTCTCTGCCCTACAGTGCATACTCTCCAACGCTTTATGGAATCTGAATCAGAACCAGCTTCATTCGGCATTTACAGTACCATAATTTGACTCTGGTCTAGCATCAATCTTTTTTACAAAGTACAAAAGTAGTAAATAGAAGTTGACCTACAAGGGATAAGAAGGAGAATACTATACTATACATATTCACAGGGGTGTCACGAGACGAGACGATACACACGATTGGGTCTACGAGGACGACACGAGATTTTAGCATTACTTTTAATGAAAGTACAATGACGAAATATAAAAAATATATGATATATTGCGGTCTGCAAATTCAATTTCTACTCTGTTACACTCTTCTGCACTCTATGTGTATGCTACCGGCCCCGCCTCCACCCACTGAGGCTGTATGACTGACAAAAGGGTTCACTCCGTTCATGTCGTTGTTCTATGGAACAAACATGGCAAGGTGCAGAAACCAATGCACAGAGTGAAGCCTCTTCCTGCCTATTTGGAGAAGGGATAGGAGGAAAACAGACACGCATGCACATGGAAATGTTTTGGGTCCGGCAAAATGATCAAGTTTATTTTCACTTATTGTGTGATTAATTGATTATCATACCAGGCATAGTGCCCATTCTGAACGAAGAATCTTGTCATGTTTTAACATCGCAAGAGCTTGTGACACGGGATCTTGTGACATCCCTACATATTTACAGACAATAAGTAGATCAAAATGATGGTATTTACAGCGTTACAGGTTACGATTTACAGTATGTAGTGCAAATAGCAGTGGTTGACAATATACTGTTAATGTGAAGCAATAGTAAAGTAGTACATACATACAGGTCCGCTTGTAGGGGGTGGGGGTGTGTGTTGTTAAGTGTTGAATAATTTTTGACAGCCAAGAAACTGTTTTTGCGTCTGGTTGTTTTGTTGAACAGTGCTCTGTTTCGCCTACTGGAGGGGAGGAATTGGAACAGTTTGTGGGCGGGGTGTGAGTGGTCCGCAGAGATGTTGCCGGACCAGGGCCAAGAAGAGGGCGTCTTGGCCCTGGTCTGGTGCAGTTCCTCTATAGAGGACAGGCTGGTCCCAGTGGTTTTCTCTGCAGACCTGATTGTCCTTTGCAGTCTGCTGCTGTCCAGTTTGGTAGCAGAGCCAAACCAAATTATGCTGGAGGTGCAAAGAACAGACTGTTGTTGCATTGTGGAAGGTTGTTAGCGGTTCCTTAGGCAGGTTGAACTTCTTGAGCAGTCTTCAGAAGTACTGTACATCCGCTGCTTCGCCTCTTTCCGTTCCATGTCTGTGTGGGGGGACCACTTCAAGTCCCGGGAGATGGTGGAGCCCAGAAACTTGAAGGAGTCCACTGTAGAGACATGTTGTTGAGGATTGTGAGGGAGGGGAGTGGGCCAGGCGATCGCCTAAAGTCCACAGGCATCTCCACAGTCTTGAGCACATTCAGTTCCAGGTTCACAACACAGATGACTGTTATTTATTTATTTATATTTATATAATTTAAAAATGCTTCCATATTATCATCCAAATGTGTAATTAATCAATCACAGGAATACATCACAATTAAAAGTAACAGATGTAAGACTGACAAAACTCTCTGACGCTCTATGAGGTTGGCTTTCTGGATAAAAGAGGAGCGTACAGAACGGCGGCGGATCAATATTACGACAGTCAAGGTCTTTTATTTTAACAGAAAATGAAGATTTAGATGTTGCACCGAGCTTTACGTATCTGGTGTTACATCGCTCCATCACTCTATTGTGGTTTTTCAAAAATGTATTAATTAATAATGATTGCTGCTTTGTGATTGACTACGGCCTATTATTAGCCCGAAAATGCATAACTAAGCAAATGTTATGTTTTCTTGGCCTAAATTAAGCATTTTCAAGCATAGAAATTTTCTAAATGAACTAAAATACTGTACAAATACAGTTAAGGCAACGTAAGATGTTGATGAACTGTAGTCTACACTGGCCACTAGGTGTCACTAGTAGCACACACCAGACTTGATCACCAATGGCAGATGTTTATTATTTTATAATTATCTTACAACAGACACAGTAATAACATAATACTACTAATAATAATAATAATAATGGTCATCATCATCATAATAACACGGGCTACTGTTTTGGCTGTACTCCAGCTAAAACTCAACTCTGAATCCCCGACATCACTTTCTGTCCGGAAGACATTTATAGAAACACACACAAGCACGAGTCTTATTTACTTGACCTTAAATAGCTTATTATCTCTGATTATATCTACTATATTGGGTAATATTAGTGTAAAGGTGTGATTTTATGTCTACAGGTCTGTAATAATAGTAAAAATCATATTTAGAAAGTCATAAACAGGTTTTCTCTGCTCTAACTAGGAAAATCCATCCATCCATTTTCTATACCGCTTCTTCCTCATTAGGGTCGCGGGGGCATGCTGGAGCCTATCCCAGCTGACTTCGGGCGACAGGCGGGGTACACCCTGGACTGGTCGCCAGCAGGGCACATATAGACAAACAAGCATTCACACTCACATTCATACCTATGGGCAATTTAGAGTCGTCAATTAACCTCACCTGCATGTTTTTGGAATGTGGGAGGAAGCCGGAGTACCCGGAGAAAACCCATGCACGCACAGGGAGAACATGCAAACTCCACACAGAAATGCCCAGGGGAGAATTGAACCCAGATCTTCCTGATCTCCAAGATTTACTGTGTTGAGTTACTGTGTTGGCCAACGTGCTAACCACTAGACCACCGTGCGGCCCAACTAGGAAAATATTTATCAATATTGAATCCTACTTCACGGAAAGTCACATGTCGCGGTCAGGTCTGGAGCCAATTAACCCCCATAAAAAATGGATCACTGTACTTGCGTATTATATTTTAGGCTGCTCTTTTCACTCTACCAAAGTGATTCCCAACCTCAGGGCCGTGGCCCGGTACCGGGCCGTGGGTCATTTGGTACCGGGCCGCACAGATAGACTACTACTGTATTTTTACCATTTTTCTTTCACCTCATATTTGGTGTCAAATGCTGATACTATGTGGGAATGCATAAAGGTACATTTTGATGACTTATTGAGTGTTAATGTGCAAATTTGTCTCAAGTTAATTCATGCTAGCACACTGCCTTTTACCACACACGTCAAACACGATGTAATAATTTGTGGGAACACAAGCCAGTCTGTGGGTCAAAAACGGTTGGGGACCACTGCTCTACCATGTTGAAAAATGTATCTGGGTCGGCCGGTAGGCTCGCAGAGCCATACAGCGACACCGATTTGCCCAAAACTAGGCATGCACTGATCCACATTTTTCACTTTCCATCTGATACTGATACCTTAATGTGGATATCTGACGATACGATACGATACGATTCCCGTTTCCAATACCAGATCTCTGTTTGCGTTAATATTATTATTATCATTGCTGATTTGATATGAGGCTATAATAAACTGTGCCTGTGAGTATTCTCATTCATCCAGGTCATCGTATTCTCAGGGCATTCAATCGATCGCAACTGGACTGTTATGCTTAGTGCTGTAATAAACTCTTCTCTACAAGCACGTATGATATATGCAAATATCATAAAAAGTGCAAATTGGTAATGGTTTAATTTATTTTGAACATGCACCCAAGTTACATTGGAATACATCACATACTGTAGTAGAACTTTGCACACTTATTGTATCGGAAAAAAATGAATGCAATTTATTGCCATATGAATATTTTTACCCACCCCTGCTCTTAGGCCATGTCCACACGACTACGGCTGTTTTAAAAAGGCATATCTTGTCTCTGTGACCGCTCTGAGCTTTTGGAAAATTCCAGCATGGATTTTCATAAACTTGGGCTTCAGTGTTTGTGTGTGGATGGGTAAAATGGAGCTTCTGGGTTTGTGTCATAAAAGAAATGTGCGACGTGATCGATTTTAAACCCTATGAAACATGAACAACATGAAGTTATTGACGGGTGTTGGTTTCATTTTGTGAAGCGTGCGTCTTACAACCAAACATTCATGGTGTTTCGTGGGATTTGTGTGTTTACGCTGATTTTATTGATGAACAGAGGTGTTAGGCATGGGCTGGTTACCGGTTTAAAGATATACCACGGTATGAAAAAGTAACGGTTTCAAAAATGCTAAAATAGTCTGTCATACCATTATGATGTACTGTGTTATTTCTCGCAGTTGGAACTGGGCTTCGATGTGCTGAAACCTCAGGCATGAGGTGTTGCCACAGTGTGTATTTCACATGGCGTTGCAGCTATCGAAATAATGTGCAAACACATAACACTATTAAAATACTTCTTCCACGTGTTAACGTGAATATCATCAACCTAATAAGTCGCAAATGTCGTGGTTGAATTGCTTGTAGCGTAAACAAACGCATACTGACACTACACACTGCAGCTTAAAACGTATGGTAAATGAGAAAAAACACTAATATAACATTCAGTGGAAACATTGCACTCATGTGAAAGATTCCTTCAAAGGCATGCACGTGTAGGAGATTTATTCCATTTACAACATGTTTCCTTGTCTACGCCTGCGTAGTAGCGCTAGGTGGCAGAACTCGATGAAGGCACACGGGTCGTCATTCCACCCGCACGGCCGCGCTGTTGTCTTCGTTGTCAATCAACAATTACTCAAGTCGAAGGTCACCAGACGTGGAGATGTGATTCAGTATGAGACAGAAGCCGAACAACAAGCCACAACCACTTAGCAACAGTTGCTAACAGCAATCACATGACCCGGAAACGGAAGTGAAACGTGCTGATGCGGCAAATGAATAAAAAAACAGCAAATACACAATCCAACAATTCTAAAACAATTGTGGACAAGTTGTGACCTGCACATTCACCTCGCTCTTAAATCATAACGTAACATCACGGGTTTTTCGAAATGTTGTGACCTTTTTTGATCCATTGATTGAGCCAGTGATTGCTTTTATTTGCATTTTGCTTTGCTTTGTTTTTTTGTTCGTAAGAAAATATTGATGGTCTTGTGAGTCGAAGGATTAGCAACCGTAGGCCGTAGACTGCATTAAGAACTGCATTTTATTTATTATTACTTTAGAAAGAATTCAGTTATTTTTTGTTATTTATTTCAAATACATATGTTTCACTTCCATCATGTTCTATTACATTGCTTACAAATGACTGTTCAGCAGCAAAGTATTTGTTTTCTTCTTTTCAGTAAAGATATTTCAAAATAACACATTTTAGCGCTGGAATTATAATACAGTGAAAACGTCAAACCATGATATTTTTGCCCAAGGTTATCATACCATCGGAATATCATACCAGCCCATGCCTAGTGTTTATAATGCCACCAAGTCAGTTGTGGTTTGATTTTCAGGCGTATGGCAGCTGGTGAATGTGTTTTATGTGGACAGACTTTTTTTTTATAGTCTAGAGTGGCTATTTTGATTAGTTTTAAGCTCAAATATGGACCACTGAAGCTGAAAGTGGACTAGTTTCAGTGAAACTAGTGTGTTCTGAAAAAGACGTCCGAGGTTGCTGTCAGTGGGTAGTGTCATGGTCCACACTCGCACCACTTAAGGAGTCTTTTCATTCCAGCGTGCTGCGCAGATTGGATGCTAGGCCATATTTGGTCAAGACAACATGTTCTGCAAATCGTTTCTTTTAGGCTGGGGCCAATTCCTAAGCTTGCGGTAGATGCATACATGACACAGCTAAGCAATGTTTCCCCTACCATTTATATTTTAAGGATAAAATGTAAATCAAAAGGACTCAGGGAAATTGTACTGTAGTAACATAGCAGTGTAGAAATGATGGGACAAGCAAATGGGCTGAAGTCTGACGATTGCTCAGTCACTACATTTTGCTGGGGGGAAAAATGCATGAATTAGGCCATAAACACCTGAGATCATATTGTATTTTTCAAGGATCAGGTGAACACAGGTAGACTATATGATTGTAATGCTCCAGACTAACTTTACATTTTAGGTGCACAAGCAGAACATTTAGGGGCGCACACAATTTGCAAAGCAAGTATTCACATTTCCTCTCATTTTCACTGGATTACTGATAAATACAATTAATGCAGGCAGCTGTCTTCTCTGACCAGCCTGTTTCTGTGCCAAGCTTTCGAAGGCGTCTTAGGTGGCTCATATATACCTTCAATTGAAATCACATCATATGATTGTGCACAATTATGTCTTACTCCAATATGTAATGTAGACCAGAAACCACCAGCCCGTCATCACACCTAAAGGTTCGTCATCATTATCATTATCATTATCAACATATGTTGAGTTCAAAAGTATTTTGATTTCAAACCACCGGGTTGCGGCACGGGATATTATCCGCCCGATGTTGGCATAAAAATGTAATATTGGTCAATATCGGTATTGGGATTTTTCCCTATAATGAAAGCCGATAATAAACATAATGCTGTATGTAGGCCTATGGGCTCCAGTATTTGCCGGCACGTAAAAGATGACCTCGTAAAACCGCCTCTCAAACGTGTAAACAAACGTGGGTGGCTAGTAAGCAGCAAGCTAGCTCGCTCCTTCCATCCATCAATTCTCTATGTCGCCTATCCTCACTAGTAGGAATGTAACAATTCCTGGAAGTAAGCGACGGTAAAATCTGAGGCTGTGTGTGCGTGCTCGATTAGGCGAGTCCGTGGGGACGTTTGTGAAAATGCTGCTTTTTCATATATCGGATGAATTTTCATTCGTAAACATCTTTGTGAGGTAGATTGCTTTTCCTCTTCAATTTCGTATCGGATTTATACTGAGTGCTGGACCTCCTGCTCGACTCATACGAGTGCTTTGAATGTGAAGTCCAACTTCAAGCCTTTCATACTCATGGATCTGATGTTAGGTTAACTGGCGACTCTAAATTGTCCATAGGTATGAAAGTGAGTGTGAATGGTTGTTTGTTTATATGTGCCCTGTGATTGGCTGACGACCAGTTCAAGATGTACCCCACCTCTCCCCCAAAGTCTCCAGCATACCCGTGACCCTAGTGAGGATAAGCGGCATAGAAGATGGATGGATCCAGCTGCAGATGAAATTGCATTAAAATCTAATGGTGCAGAATATGTTAATTTTGGCCCGGAATTACTGTGTACATGCAGTTTGTACTGTGGCGTGGAAACCAATACAGTGTGCTGCTGTACAGTGGCTGCACAGTCTCTCCCCACCCTGGCCACCACGACTCTCCACCTCCCCACTGGCCATGTAGGCATTTCAGGTATGAACTTATTGCCACCCCTATGTGAGTAATGGTCTCACCTTGGCCACCCCCAATGAAAAATTTCTGGCTCAGCCACTGTAGCTGCACCAAGAGTGCTAGGCCTACATGAAAATGATGACACTTGATTTTCTTCCCTGGACTTTTTGATGATAAAAAAAAAAATGTAAATGGCTATTCTTTTGACTTTTAAAACAAATGTCACAGCCTGAAGCAGGGGTCACCAACCTTTTTCCTTGTGAGAGCTACTTTTACAAAATGAAAATGGCCAAGAGCTACTCATTTTGCGGGCACCTCATGTGGTCGTGGGGGCTACCTGGTGCCCGCGGGCACCACGTTGGTGACCCCTGGCCTAAAGGTTGGGTTATACTTTCCGCTCAAACGAGCCGCGTGGAAATCCACTCGAGAGACTGCGTGTGACTTTATACTCCGTGCGGTGTCTGCTCCCAAACTGTATCGAAAATACACTGCTACCACGGTACTAAACTAGAGCAGAAGAAGTTTGCAATTGTTTACTTGACTTCCAACATGGCGACACTTGCGCGTTTACTTCTTGTCTCTCATGCACAGTGTCGAGACAAGGTCATTGCTGCCAAGGTTGAACGCAATAAGACATTTCAGATCCTGAAGGTTATGGGACAAAGAAGTCGGTGTTAGACCAAAACAATTTCACCTGCACTAAGCCGAAGGATTATACAATGTCCTATGTCAATGTCAAACCCAAATGTTTGAATTTATCGTTCAACATAATCGCTAATGATTCCAATACTGTACATTTCTCACTCTTGCCCATATTCTGCAGGGAGTGGCTGCATTCAGTCGGTGACATGAGGCCTTAGAAAGCATCTGATAAGATGCTCTTACTGCACAGGAATGTAAAGTAGAATTCCTGTGCAGGTCAGCAAGCAGCAGAGCAGCAATCCAGTCTTGTCGTCATGTTGCTCAAACACCAAACCACATTTACAGGAATTCTCAGCTTCACTCAAACTGGCAGTACCGGCAAAAAAAGTCATCCATAATAATTATGGCAGCCATTATTGTTTTTAGCTGTGCCGCTAGCTCTTTTTCGACACCAGTGTACTTCCCTGAACCGAGTGACAGTTTTTAAAAATGCCTCCTGGCCTCTCTCCCCTGTGCTGCATATTGTTGTAACAGAATATTCAAGCGGCAACCTGGTGTTTGTGCACTTATTTTGCTCTGTCAGCTCAAATTCTCTATTTCTGAATAAAGAGGCAGAAATTAAAAATATATATATATATATAAAAAATCTGATTCCTCCATTAATCAAAAAAATAATCGACCGATTAATCGGTTATTAAAATAATCGTTAGTTGCAGCCCTAAAACTAAACAAAAAAGCTTGAGTGGAGCTATTGTTATGTGAGACAAGCATATAAGATGACCTTGTTTTTATTTGTTCGCTGTGCAAATATGCAGGGTGCTTTCTGCTAATATGCTGCAGCATGGCTGTAGGACTGTTGTGGAATGCCAGCTCCGTTTGACAGTGCAAACATGGCACCGCTTTGTCTGTCATTTGGAGTTTTAAATGATCCCAAAACTTTTGACAGCTTCTGCCGTTTCCTTTGGGTCTTTTCCTCTGTTTAATTCTCGTTACTGTTTTCCTTTGAGCCATCTCTCCCCATCACCAGCGTTCCTGCCACACAGACCATGGCACCCACACCACTGCTCGCATGTGCGCCCTATTGCAGTAGCCGTGCTGAAACCTCACAGGAGTATCATTGTTTTATTGAGTGGCTCTAAAATGAAGTGTAAGTGCACCCTGTAAAATAATTTGCAGTGAAAGTCATGATTGATGTGCTGTTTGCAAAATATGCGCACAATTTCTGCTGCACAGATAATACTGGCCAAGTACAGGAAATTTGAAAATCCAATAAAAATGTTATTTGTTAAAGTTTGTAGTTTTAAGAGAACCAAACAAAACAAAATAAAGTTGTAATTTTTGGAAAATTATGTTGGAGAAAATCTGCACGTAATATTATGGAAATAAAATCAAAATGTAATGGGAATAAAGTCATAATTATTATTACAAAAATAAGCAAATATTTCAACCAATGTTGAAATATTTGCACAATAAAAAAGAAAACCCAGAAAAATTGGAGAAAAGAGCAAAGACTGAAGTTTGTACTAATCATTTTCAACTGGATCACAAAGCTGAGATGCAATAAAAAAAATAAAAAAAATACCGTACACCCTGAATATAACTTCTTTGCCTATGTTGCTTTACAAAATATCAAAGTGGCCCTTGGATCCTTTCGTTTTTCAGCTCTTCAGGATCGGGATCCTGATCCGCTGTATTTTGAAGATCGGTGTAGGCTCTCAGTCGTACAGGAGTTGTCCATCGAGGGAAAGGCTTCTTGAGACATCATCTGTACTTCTGTGAAGAAGGTGTCGGACGTTTCGCTCCTCATCCGAAGAGCTTCGTCAGCGATCGGATAAAATAGGCTTCCGCCACGAGATCGGGCCGATCCGGGTGCCGTATCACGTTCATAACGTTCTGGGCCACACTCCAACATGGTAGACGTGGTAATGCGCCTCAGAATTGGTTGCCACTTGATTCCCGCCACCCGCAAGAACAAGAAAATGCAACACCACCCTGCAGACATGTGGTGTTGCGGTGTGGGGATACTATTCACTGGAACACTTCAATACTACCAATTTGATTCGTTACTTAAAAAGGAATCACCCGACCGAGTATGATATTTATGTATGCATTAAGAAGGCACCATGGTGAAGTTAGTTTGATGTAAGATGTTGGATTTTTGGCTCTGTAGCTACAGTGGTAGTTTGCCCGGACTGCTCTGTCATGGTGCGGGGAGCTCGCACGGGAAGTGTCGCTCTAACCGCTGGTTGATAAAACTAGGGACCGTCTAATACAGGGGTCGGGAACCTATGACTCGCGAGCCAGATGTGGCTCTTTTGATGATTGCATCTGGCTCGCAGATAAAACATAAAATATTATCGCTTGTTTTAATCCATCTGTTGATTTTTCCACTACTCATGTCTTATTCAGGGCTGCAGTTGACTGCAGGCGCAATTGTCCATTATTTTAATTGGATGATAATGGCCTACGTTCGCTATTAACAGGTAAATGCCCCCTTTTGAATCAGTCTGCTCGGTTATTAGCTCAAAGCTAACCCTTCGACGAAGATGGCGAAAAGATAAAAAGATGACGAGTATCGTACATTTCAGGATGAATGGACTGAAGAATTCACCTTTGTGGAGAGAGCAGGCTCTGCGATGTGCCTAATTTGCAGTGACAAAATTGCATCGATGAAACGGTCGAATGTAAAGCGGCACTTCGACATACGCCGTGCTACCTTTGCATCAAAATACCCTGTGGGAGACGGCAGGAAGAAAGCGTGCCAAGAGCTACTGAGCAGGGTGCAAGCTAGCCAGCAGCAACACCGCGTGTGGACCCGGCAAGGTGACTATAATTCCGCTAGTTTTGCTGGTTCTTTAGCAATAGTGAGGAACAGAAAACCATTCACAGATGGCGAGTATGCTGAAACCTTCATGCTGGATGTAGCCAATGAGCTTTTTGACGATCTTCCGAACAAAGACAAGATAATCAAATGGATACAAGACACGCCTCTGTCTTTATGCCAGTCATTTTCACATCATAAAAACATCAAGTCCAACCTATGATCACGTTTAACGGACGAAAGCCTCAACGCCTGCATGAAGCTTAACCTCACCAAGTACCAACCAGACTACAAAGCCATCAGCAAATCCATGCAGCACCAGAAGTCGCATTAATGGTGAGTATTATAACAACATGATTTAAAAGAAAAAGTTCAAAGGCTAATTATACTCACATTTAGTTAAATTCAGTCTTAAAATATATTATATGGCTCTCACTGAAATAAATTTCAGAATATTTTGATTTTATGGCTCTCTGAGTCAAAAAGGTTCCCGACCCCTGGTCTAATAAAAGAAATGACTATTGCATTGAAGAGAGTTTGTTGAAAAATGTAATATATTCTAAATCAAAACACCAATTGATCTATAACCATGTCAAAGGATTTTATATGAATTTTTAAGAAAAAAATCTAAGCTTTTGTTTAATAGCTTGCAGGTCATGTGACTGAGGCACTTCAAATATCTTAGTAGTATCATGCACACCTCTTTATTTCAAACTTTTTAAGTTTTATATGATTTCATATTAATTTGTCATATAAAAACATCAAGGATTTTGTTCTATAGCTGTAGGTCATGTGACCAAGGTACTTGAAACCACTTTATATTAGTAGTACTAGTCTAATAGTATGATGCACACCTTTCGTCAAAGTTTTATGGGATTTTATAGGAATTTTTAATATAAAAAATCAGGGTTTTTGTTCCTTTTTTGCAAACTGAAATGTGCCAGTATTCCTCAAAACCCATGGTGACACTTCTAGCATTGCCGTTAGCAGTGCTAAGGTTTAGTTGTGTGCTCAGCCAGCCCACTATAGCAGTGGTCCCCAATCCCAATTTTTTTTGTTTTATTTTGAAAAGTGGCTGGATTCTCTCTGTTACATCCGTCTCACTTGACGCATGTCCATTGTGCGTGTGCTAACTTTATCTCATGCCGCACAGATAGACTACTACTGTATTTTTACCATTTTTCTTTCACCTCATATTTGGTGTCAAATGCTGATACTATGTGGGAATGCATAAAGGTAAGTTTTGATGACTTATTGAGTGCTAATGTGTACATTTGTCTCAAGTTAATTCATGCTAGCAACACTGCCTTTTACCACACACGTCAAACAGCGATGCAATAATCTCTCTGGAAAAACTTGGCTGGAGCTTGAACTGGTGGATGGTGGGTCAGCATTCATTTTGTGCTTTTAATTTGATATTATTCATGTCTTCGTTTTACACAATACATCGTAAATAAGATAAATTAGATCGTTATAATGTACGACCCCCCCTCATATACAGTAATGGATGAGAAGCGAAACCGTTTATCTGCTGAGTTGACCGAGAAGCTTGTCTTTATCAAAAAGAACTTTCACGTGATTATTTGAGGGTTAAACAACAGGTTGACATAGCCGTGGCAGCTCTAATAGAACATGAGACAGTGATTTTACAGTTTGTTCAAATTGTGATGTTTTACTCCCTTGCTGCTACTTTTGTTTTGTGGTGAAGTTCAGCACCAGCACTTTAAAGGAATTATTTTTATATTGAATGTTGAGCTATGATTATTCGATTGTTTTTTTTTTTGTTATTGTGACAACTACTTAATGATTTATTTTTTGATGTAAAATTTAAGTTGAGTTTTGTTGTGACTTTCAGAGGTGAAATATACTGTAGTACAAAATACAGTAATCAAAGGTACTTCATGTTTTATTTATAGTTGGTTCTTTATTAGGGACCTGACTCACAGAGGTTTATTACAAAAGCCAAACAAAATTGTCGGTCGGAAGCCAAAAAATGTGGATCGGGACATCCTTACTACAGTATGTGGCCCTCGGTGTAAAAAAATGTGGACACCCCTGGTTAATCCATAGGCATAAAAATAAAGGTTATGTAATTAATTACCATCTTTTCATCTTCTCGTTTGTGCACTTGAAGGCTATGTCCACACAAATATGGATGTTTTTCTATGCGTTTTGGTCTTCCGTCCACATGCAAACACAGGTTTTTGTCCTTAAACTGAGCTTTTAGAAGACTCCGGCCAGGGTGAAGAAGAAGAGTTTTTGGCTTGTTGTAGACAGATGACGTAACAAGTGTGTCATTTCCACACTAGAGAAGTATCATTTAATGTGTGGAATGACCTAACATTACAGTACATTGCTGGTTTTAAGAGTACTGATGGGACTTTTTTGTGTTTTTTTTCCGCTTTACATTGATGAACAAAAGGCGCCATTATGGGCTTTGCTGCTGCTGCTGCTATGCTCACAAATACTGCTATGTTTCTCCCACCAACTATGGCGGCGGCTTGGGACAAGACCCGATCAGACCTCTAGCTGGTGGGACAACTTTGACATATATATATATATCTATATATATATATCTATATACATACATACATACATACATACATACATACATACATACATACATACATACATGGGAATCTCTGGCCACCTCACGATTCGATGCGATTATGAGGCCTGCCATGTGATGATAAAATGATTATCGATTCATCCCGATGCATATTTTCTTGTGATCAATAGTTTTTTCATGCATAATTCTTTCTCGATATAATTCCTTTTTACTCACTGTGTACCACTAAAACAAAGCATATTTGTAATGATCGACAATTAAAATAAATATGAAACAGATTAATTTCCTTATTCCATTATCAATTAATAATAGGGAGTTTACATGTACCAACATATTTCCCATTGCACAGAACCAGCAGGAAAAGTAAATTGCGCCAGTTGCCAGCATGTATAAAATTAGCAAACTTCAGCATATTCTGAGTAACCAACAGAAAAAATCTGTCATTATTCACAATTAAATAATAGACTTCTGAAATCAAACTAAAATCCTGAGCATAAAATCTCTGACAAAATAATATTAGTGCTGTATAGCAAAGTCACAAACAGCTTTCATACAAAATATATATTTCTGTACCAGCGACTCTCATACAAGAATAATGCTTGCAGACGTCAGTATATTATAAATAATGTTGCACCTTTATATATATGAAGTCTTCCTCACATGCAAAGATACCTGTACATATGCACACTCACAGTACATACGTACTTCCCCACATTACTCACTGAGTTATCCAGGGTGTTATTATGTTGTTGGTTTTATTACAGCGACGGTGATATCAGCAGTATGACTATAGTTTTTTTTTTTTTTTTTTTTTTTTTAACAATGATGTGCATTACAGTAATTTTCATTCTGTTCACTATCATGGATAATCATTTCATTATTACAATTATGTGTGACTGTTTCAATGCAGAATTATCATTGTGATCACTATCATAGTTCATCATTTCATTATTACAATTATGTGTGACTGTTTCAATGCAGAATTATCATTGTGATCACTATCATAGTTCATCATTTCATGACTACTATTATGTGTGACTGTTTCAATGCAGAATTATCATTGTGATCACTATCATAGTTCATCATTTCATTATTACAATTATGTGTGACTGTTTCAATGCAGAATTATCATTGTGATCACTATCATAGTTCATCATTTCATGACTACTATTATGTGTGACTGTTTCAATGCAGTATTATCATTGTGATCACTATCATAGTTCATCATTTCATTATTACAATTATGTGTGACTGTTTCAATGCAGTATTATCATTGTGATCACTATCATAGTTCATCATTTCATGACTGCTATTATGTGTGACTGTTTCAATGCAGTATTATCATTGTGATCACTATCATAGTTCATCATTTCATGACTACTATTATGTGTGACTGTTTCAATGCAGTATTATCATTGTGATCACTATCATAGTTCATCATTTCATTACTGCTATTATGTGTGACTGTTTCAATGCAGTATTGTCATTGTGATCACTATCATAGTTCATCATTTCATGACTACTATTATGTGTGACTGTTTCAATGCAGTATTGTCATTGTGATCACTATCATAGTTCATCATTTCATGACTACTATTGTGTGCGACTGTTTCAATGCAATATTGTCATTGTGATCACTGTCATAGTTCATCATTTCATGACTGCTATTATGTGTGACTGTTTCAATGCAATATTGTCATTGTGATCACTGTCATAGTTCATCATTTCATTACTACTATTATGTGTGATTGTCATTGACAGCTTTGTCATTGTGGTTGTTGATGTTGTTTTGTCCTTATGTCCTTGTTCGTCTTTGTGGTTGTCACGGACATTTATTTGCTGATGTTGTCCTGCATGTTTCTGTTGTTCTATCACTATTGTTGTTGTTGCTGCTGTTGTCCTTGTCTCTTGTCTCTCTTTTTTTTTTTGTTGTCCCCCCCCCCCCCTGTTTCCTTTTCTCTTCTTCTCTGTCCCATAATCGCATATATATATATATATATATATATATATATGTACAGTATATGTGTGTGTGTATGTATATGTGTATATGTGTATATATATATGTATGTATATATGTATATGTATGTATATGTATATGTATATATATATATATATATATATGTATGTGTATATACATACATATATGTGTATATATATATATATATGTGTATATACACACGCACACAATCACACGTTTTGTGTTACATAACTACTGTCGTGGAAGCAATTCAACAAGGATAATTAGCCACACACACAGGGTTATTTCAGCAATAACAGCATCACAGCTAATGGAGTTCTGGCTTGTTTGCAAAAGCAATACAAAAATAAAAGTACAGTATATCCCGAGCCACATCATGGTACGAATTCTCTGTACCACAGTTTTTCAAATATACGGTATATTAACTAATAAATCATGCTATTTGGTGGTTGAATACGGACTCCCTGTTTAGCTTGCCTTGAAATTTGGCATAAACACATTTTATTATTCTAAGATTTGTGGAATACAGTGTATCTAGTACAAAAATGTGGATTCATTTACTGCCGTCTTTGAAGAAGTTTCAATTGACTGTCTTACTGCGTACAACCTCAGCAACGAACTACTTTCCTCCTCACAGAAATCCGACCACAACTTCGCTCACGGGACAAAGGGGGGGGTAAGTCACTGTTGATGCACTACACTGCTGATGGGGATGTCATACAACTTCACGTCAAAAAGGAACTATCCCTTCAATGCTTGTTTGCATTAAATTGCTTACTCCAAAAAAATGTTTTTGTTTCACTTCCATTTCTTCTTTTTTGCATTTTGAAGCTCTGCTTAGAACCTCCTTAAGATCCAACAGAGCAAAATGTAAATTCTTGCAATTTTTCAACTGGTCTTAACATTTTGATCGGGGGTGTGTAGCAACTGGCACAGTAGTTCCGTCATGCAAACGCAATCCAAGCCCAAACATGAGAGAAATACACACTTGTTTCCCTGCCAAAGCAAACCATACTGTGGAGTACAAGCAGGCAAGCACTACTTTCAGTCCATATCGAAAGAAGACCAGTAACACAGAGGCAGACGCTGTTTGTATGATGTCATTTATTCTGGCAAGCTATTCATCACCTTTAGTGTGCTTTCACTAAGACTGGTATTCTGAACAAGCTATTTTTAGTCACGTTATTCCAAGCCCTCTCTGTGATGTTGATGGACAGTGGTGCCAGTGCTGTCGACAAAAGTTCCAGCAGTGCGAGAGTGACATGTCTGAATGATGCCGATACATAGAGTGTGGCTTCAGTGTGACAGTTGACAAGATAGCTGGTAAAGCGGAAGCCTGGCTGGCCGAAGGAAGCGGACTAAAAAAGACCTTTAAACACGAAGCTCTGTGCGAGCTTTGTGGAAATTTGCCCCTGGTGCACATTTCACAGCATGATTGTCATCATTTTCTGTTAGCTGTCAGTCCTGTATCCGGAAGGAAAGGCTGTATAAGCCGTGTTATTTGTAATGATGCTGTCATGAGTTTCTGCCCCACATGAAACCCAGCCCTGTCCATTTTTTGTTTTGGTGGTGTTTTTGTGATTTGCTTCTTTGTACAGTACAGTGTAAGTGTACTCTTTATTTGTCTGTAAGTGCAGCACGTACTACTCACTTCCTCTTGCAGTCAGGGCGGGTGGGAAACATTTGCTTTTTCTACCATCCCTCGAGGCCTTCTTTTTGCTAACTGGAAGAGTTTCTGCATTCAAATAGACAATGACAGGGGGAAAATTGTGGTCAGAAGCTCTTGCAGCACCCGTTAAAGACAGATCTGCTTCAGAAGGTTCTTTTCTTAACTTTCTGAGCTGTGCTTAAAGACACAGCAGACAGGATATGCTGCTTCCAGCTGAATCATTGCAGGGAGTATGCAGACGCTGGAATGCCCTTTTATGGCAGAGAAGGGCTTTTTTGAACAGGAAATGATGTCACTGGTAAGGAGGTCTAGTTCAAGTTGCAGACACACCAACCAGCGGAGGTTGTTTGTTTTATTTCCTATCACGTCCTGTAGAAAGAGCAGCAACTGAAACAAGTAATTGCAAGCTGCGTCTTTTTTTATATTCAGGCAGAAGAAGAAAGCCAGAGTCGATCAGCTGACAGTGCAGAGACAGTCAGTAGAACACTGTACGTCAGGTATTGGCCTCAGTTACACTCATCTTTTTATTTTTAATATGATATACTATAAATAGGGCTGTCAATATATAATTGCGATTAATCAAATTTTTTATCCATAGTTAACTCATATTTAATTGCACTTAATCACAGATAGAAAAGGGTTTTTATCTATGATAAGTAGGCATGTAAATTTCTTTGTGGTAAACAACTATGCTAACTATATGTAAAGGAGTATCAATTTTGGAAATATGGGCCATTATTTTATTAAAAAATAATATACATTTTGCATGTTTAATGCGAGCAGCGTTTTGTCCCACTTTTTTGATAGTTCTTGAACGTACCTTCGAAGTTTGTCCCACGCTGTACAGATAGACTTGGTCCCAAATGATGACACTATGTGGGAATCCATAAAGGTAAGATATGATGGCCTTATTGAGTGATAATGTGCATATTTGTTTGGTACACAATTTCTCTGATAAAGTCCTGGCCTAGTATTGGTGGATGGTGGCTCTGTATTCATTTCGTGCTTTTAATTTGATGTTGTTCCATAGTTTTACACAATACGTAATAATCTACGTATGTTTTACCGATGTGTGACTAGCTAGCGCACTGTTAGCTATTCAGCCATGGTCACATTGACACAAGCCCCCAGCTAGCTGTCCTCGGCTATACGCCCCCGTTAACTAGCAGCTGGTAACCCAAATTCTAGCTTGCAGTTCAAGCAAGCTAGAATTCACATCTAAAAACAAAAAAACACGAAAAAACAAAACACAACACTGTGTTGTCTTTGACTAGTATTTCAATTAGTTTGATGATCTGTGTGACAAAAATTTCACTTTGTTTCTTATTATCAGGCGAATGAACCATAGCCCGTAAAATGTGTAGTCAATTGGCAACAGCTTGTCACGTGCCAAGCCTATTTATGCCAGCATGTGTGATCGCTCACGTTTCAATCTCATTCAACTTTACGACATTTTTGCTTACATGCCTGGCTGCCGTCATCTAGCTAGTTCGTTTTTGTCGAGCTACGGTCATCATCACAACTTACGTTTTGAAAGTGTTACTTATTGTTAATAAATAAATATAATTTAATAAATTATAATTATTAAATTATAATTAATAAGTTAATATTATTAAGTTATAATTATAAGTTAATAAATAAATAAGTCATAAAAAATTGCTATTTGTTATCCCCCCCCAAAAAATGCAGATGCTGCAGGGGCACAACACAGTGTTGGCAGTCCGCCTTCCCATGCAGCCCACCACCACAGCTTCAACAAATCCTCAGCGAAACCTTGCCATAGCTACCTGTCATCATGGAGGTGATGCGTATACAGTATTGAGCTCCGATACCAAAAGCAAGCAGCGTGAACATGTCAGCTACAAACTGCTTGAAAAGAAACCTTGCTGCCTCGTCATTTTCTTATTTTCCTTAATAAAATACACCCTTTGCCATAAAACCATAAAAGTCGGTGCTGGACCTATTTTTTTGGAAAAATCAATCCAAACATGTCACGAAAAGCCATCCTCGATAGAAATCCTGAGACAAAACTGTAAAAAAAAAAAAAAAAAAAAAGACCTTTTCTTACCAAACAATGGAATGCAACTGCCTTGCATACACATGGACAGTTGACTATAGAAGAACATCATAAATGCACTGAAAGACAACCACAAAAATAATATAATTATAATATATAATAATTATAATATATATAATAATAATAATAATACAAAAAAAAATAAAAGTATACCCTAGTCACAGTAGAGCAGTGCTCCTCAAATAGTGGGGCGGACTTCCCCTGGGGGTGTGGGGTAGGGGGGCGTGGTGAACTGTCAAGAGGGGCGTGAGAGACAGGGAGGGAGGGACTATCAATATTAGTGCAGACCTGCCAACACCTGCCAACTGCTCTCCATTTTGTTTGCATTTGCATTTTGTTTCAGTTTCGAGTTCAAGACTGTACAGTACAGATAAATCAGTAGATATTAAAATAGATATTACCAGTTTACCAACAGTATTTCAAAACATTTCTGTCCTCCAGTGGGGGCATGACAGAAAATAATTGACAACCGCTGCACTAGAGACAGAATGAGCCAGAATGCTGTCAGAATGAAAATTCTTGGTTTATTCTTCGATATTTTAAGTGTATTCTGGGGCTGGGCGATATGGACCAAAACTCATATCACGATATATTTAGGTTGAGTATCGATATACGATATATAACCCGATATTTTTTTTAAGCAAACTGAGTTTAGGCAAAATCAAAGCCAAATATGCGTGTCATGTGTTGTTTTACAAAATAAATACTTGAATACATTTGAAAGCTTCATGCAAGATGCACATACGTAAAACAATCTTAGCCTCTAAAATGAAGTAGGCCATTCTCTTTTTGAAAAAAATACAGAAAAAGCCAAATATAATCTTTTTTATAACAAACTTTTAGCTATGCTCAAATCCTCAGCTCATAACAAAAGAATAAAATATGAAGGAGTGCGCAGTTTAAGAGGAAATTTTAAAATGTCAGCAACTCAAAAATACTTTAAATTGAACAGTAGTATTTATTTTGAGAAGACACAAGCATGTCCATATTTTGTACCTGGAACACCAAACTGTCAACTGCAGCAAGCTTAGCAAATGTCTGTCTAACTTCCTGGTACATTTGTGGTTGAGCTTGTCGTGCTAAATAATTGAGACTGCGAAGCTCGCTGGACATCGCAAGTCCATCGTTTTCAGCAGGTTTTTAAAGCAGTTTTTTTCCATTGTTGCAACGGGGACCATATCTTAGCAATGTGATAGGACACCTCTTTTAATAGCACACCACTTTGCTTTTCCTTTCATGAGGAACGCAAAAGGAGGGCGGCAGACAGCTTCACATTTCTCGTATTGGAGTTTGTGCCAAGTTGGCCTGTCACGACAATGGATATAATGGATATATCGATTTATCAAACTATTAAAAAAAAAAAAACAGGTTGATAATTATTAGCCCTGGATAAATTTACGTGTACGTGCGTCTGAGCCATCTGCTAGACTTTCTGTTGTACACAGGCTGGATGACAAGAGGGTTCACTCTGCTTGTGTCTGTGCACATTGGTTCTATATGAAATGAACACAGAAGAGAGTGAGCATCTTCTCAGATATTAAGCATCTTTGTCCCAGTAGTGGAGGCGGGGGTTACGTACACAGAGTGCCAGCAGTTAGCTACCAGACGCGATTATGAATGAAGGAACAAAAGTAATCGTTTCCAGGGTGAATGCCACCGTTCCAGTGTGGATGTGAAGCAAAGCCTTCTTCCCGACAGTCAACGCTGAGGGGTTTGATTGGCGGTGTAAATATTAAATGACACAAAATGGTGCGCGTTCAGTGTCGCTCGCTACGTTTCAAAAGAAATGCAGGCTTTCAATACGGTTGTCAAGTAGCGACGTCCCTTGATTTGTGAGTGTTCAAGTAAGCGGCTTCTGTGCCTCAGGTACATTAGCTTGATATGACAAAATGATCGTTGAATAATAATAAACCAAATAACAATATGGTTTTAAAAAAAGGTTGAAATTATTATCGTCGATAAATTTTAGCACAATTATCGACCATTAAAATTTGTTATTGTGACAGGCCTCGTGCCAAGTTTTAAGGTGGTGAAATTTTTTTTTTTTAAGCTCTGAATTCGAAGTACTTAGCTCATTACTGAGCTACCGATTATTCCTTGCTGACTACCGCAGATGCTGTCGCTAAGCTTCGACTAGAGTCGGCCGGCTTCTGCCCCGCCCCTCCTCCCTCCGCCTGCATGCAGGGATGAGGGAGATACAGCACAAATCTGTGTAAGTGGGATTCAATAGCATGGCATTTATTACAATTTGAATGTACTGTATATATACAGTGGTGTGAAAAAGTGTTTGCCCGATTTCTTATTTTTTACGGTTTACGGATTCGGGAGGGACAGCATAGTGACTTTGCAGCTTAAACCAACGTCTCTCCTTGCAGGCCAGCATGTGTGGTCTGGTTGTGTGTTATAATAGTAGTAGTGTGTCAATTGAAATTCTCCTTCTAACCAGTATAGTAATATACTGTATATAGCATAAAAAACATACAATGGTGTGAAAAAGTGTTTGTCCCCTTCCTGATTTCTTGTTTTTTTGCATTTTTGTCACAGTTCAGATCATCAAACTAATTGAAATATTAGTCAATTTTTTTGGTAGACAGCAGAATTCATGATTCCCTTTATCACAGCAAGTCTGGCAGGTCCTGAAGCAGCGAAACATCCCCAGACCATCACACTACCACCACCATATTTTACTGCTGGTATGATGTTCTTTTTCGGAAATTTGGCGTTACTTTTACAGATCAGATGTAATGGGACATACACACCTTCCAAAAAGTTCAACTTTTGTCAGACCACAGTATTTTCCCAAAGGTCTTGGCGATCATCAAGATGTTTTCTTGCAAAATTGAGCCTTAATGTTCTTTTTGTTCAGCAGTGGTTTTGGTCTTGGAACTCTGCCATGCAGGCCGTTTTTTCCCAGCGTCTTTCTTACGGTGGAGTCGTGAATACTGACCTTAACTGAGGCAAATGAGGCCTGCAGTTCTTTGGATTTTGTTGTGTGGTCTTTTGTGACCTCTTGGATGATTCTTCACTGAGTCCCAAAGCTTTAGGAATGGCTTTATAACTTTTCCCACACTGATAGATCTCAATTACTTTCTTTCTGGGGGTGGGCATGTAGATTTGCATTTTTTTTTTCTCCCTTAATGAAAAATTTCATTTAAAAACTGCATTTTTTGTTCAGTTGTGTTGTCTTTGACTAATATTTACATTTGTTTGATGACCTTAAACATTTAAGTGTGACAAAAATGCAAAGAAATCAGAAATCAGGAAAGGGGTAAACACTTTTTCACACCATTGTATGTTTTTTATGCTATATAGAGTATATTACTATACTGGTTAGAAGGAGAAATTCAATTGACACACTACTACTATTATAACACACAACCAAACCACACATGCTGACATGCAAGGAGAGATGTTGGTTTATGCTGCAAAGTCACTATGCTGTCTCTCCTGAATCCGTCATGATTCTTTCACATTTCTGCAGTAGTACACTCAGGGAAGTTTTCCAGTGAAGAAGAACTTGTTGATTGATCATTTAATTTGTTAGCATCCTTAGTGAACAGTAGCAATTAAAGACAAGTGGAGAGTATTCTTGGAACTGGAGATACTGTAATTGATGTGTTCCAAGAAGGGATGGCTGATAATATCAGCTGTCTCACTTTTCTGAAGTGTGGATTTATTTATACATTTGTGGGTTATTAGTAGGGATGTCCATATCCGATATTGATATTGGATATCGGGATCGATATAAGCAGAAAAAAGAGTATAGGATTATATCGGCTTGAATCTAAAATTTCTGATATTGGCACTTCGATACAAGCAGTGGATTCTAGACTCACCCCAGCACGTCTTTCCATCTGCTTTTCCACTTTTGGTGGAAAAGGGGATAAATACTGTCCAGGAGTTGACTGATCCAGGTCTGAGAGGAGATCCCTCAGGAGAACATTGGTGGTGTCATCAGGCTTATGTAGGGCCCTATTTTTTACCTTCTTAAATTCCATTTGAATTTTTTTAATTCCGTTTTTTTACCTTATACACTTATTTTATCAGCATAGAGGGTGTACTTTTGTGACAGTAAAGAGAACATCCAGTAATTAAATGCAAAAATCTTCATTTATTGATGCAATACATCATGAGTCAATTTTGCCCAATAATTCAGAAACGGATGTAGCTTGGCTAACTTTTCTAATGGGATGTCATCTTCTGCACACATTGTCATCTTCTGCACAACTGTAATTAAGGAAGACATAGTCACCGATGCAATTCCAATTGCGCTATAAATGTAAGATGTTTTTTATGACACCCTTATTTTGTTCATGTGGCAAACAGCACTCTTAACTGGAAGGCCGGAAGTGTGTTGAGAATGTCTGTTGATGGTTAAGACGAGCTGGGAGCAAGAATAAACGTGCCCCCCTTCCTTATTTCACTCACAACTTGTATGACGTCAGCGGGCATCGTAAAACGCTTGTTTGCATTAAGAAGTGGTGAAACACAACACGGTGTAAACACTCATACAGCCTGAGTCACACACATACAGCTGCACTAGCATGCTCTGCTAAACTAAGCTAACCCCGCTAGCTTCCATTCACGCTTCGTA
This sequence comes from Dunckerocampus dactyliophorus, assembly GCF_027744805.1. NCBI lineage: Eukaryota > Metazoa > Chordata > Actinopteri > Syngnathiformes > Syngnathidae > Dunckerocampus > Dunckerocampus dactyliophorus. Next base: position 5,247,835 of record NC_072835.1, on the reverse strand, counting down.
AGAGAGGTGTTTTGAAGGCGTTTGTCTGTGTTTCAGGTTGGCATTTTGACGTGTTTAGTTTGGGTGGGGGCGGGCTAGTGTTTGTGATGAGATTCCGCCACGATTGAGTGGTCCACCGGGGAAAAACTTCCCCAGGCAAACGTTCCTTCTCCTCACCATCCGTTTGCAAATCCGTTACCACTGAAATCATAGGGCCCTAAGTATGCCCAGACATTGTAGGGAGTGCATACAGGCACACACACACACACACACACACACACACACACACACACACTGTCCAGCGTCATTTTGAATCATGTTGAGGAATTTCCACAGAAGTTAGATCAGCCCCGTGATGTGATTTTTCCACTTTGATTTTGAGCGTGATTCTGAATCCACACCTCCATGGGTTTATGATTTTCATTTCCGTTGATCATTCTCTTGTTATTTTCCTCTTGACGCATTCCACCATGGCATGAATAAAGATAACTGTAACATTTCAGTCATCCACATCTCGGATGTGTTGTTTGTGTTCCTTTTATTTCTTTCAGTGTACACGTTCTCTTATAACAAGCACGTGGAAACATTCTGCTTCTTTCAGGTGTGAATTGGGTGGACGTGAAGAGCAGCAATCATGGTGGCCTTGTCACTAAAGATCGGCGTGGGCAATGTGGTGAAGACCATGCAGTTTGAGCCCTCCACCATGGTGTATGACGCCTGCCGCATCATCAGGGAGAGAGTTACAGAGGCGCAGCTCGGACAGCGTGAGTTCCTGTCTGGAAACACACGCACACACGCAGGATATGGGAATGATAAAGATTAGCCATTATTATTCACAGAGAAGTGCAGCATAATAATAGTTGTGGACGGATGGCCTGCCGGTTCTTGTGACAAACAATATATTTTTAAATGTTCGACTGAAGATATTTTACTTATTCAACTTCCTTTCATTAAGAAATCATTTCAAGTATTCTATGCAGTAATGTGCAGCAGACTGTCACTATTATTCATTCATTTGCAAGATGACAATCAAAGGGAAGCCACACCCAAGAGTTGAGGCAATTTCCAGTCAGCAGTGTTTGGGATCATTTTGTTGATCTACCCAGATTAGGGTCATGCCTTTGTTACCATCGGGCGTTAAGGAGACTTTTTTACGTTAACCCTTTGGAGTCCTGCCATTAGTGTTTATGTAAGCATTGTGGTCGACTAGTGGGTTGTGATGTAGTTGCTGTGATGGATGGAGATGAGCAAGAACCAGCAAGCGATTGTGGTGCTGAGTCACGACCTCTTTATTCAATCTTAATAAAAAAGCAAATGGAAACTTTGTTATTATCAAAATACACCGATACACATTGCACAAAAAAAAATATAAAAATGTGAAACAAATGACGTAATAGCAAATCAACAGATGAAAGTTAAGATAACTGCATTAACAAATAGGGTGTCACAAGACGAGACGACGCACGAGATTGGGTCCACGAGACGAGGGGGGGTTTTAACATTCATTATAAGAAATGTACAAACTTTTTATTTAACTGAGTCACAAAACAATGCAGGTGTGTTTTTGAAATGTTTATTGACACACAAATTGACAACTTTCTTCTTGGAATTTTATTTTTTGCGTAATTATGACTTGATTCCAATAATATTTTGCCTTTATTGTTATTACAACTTTTTCGGCAACCTAATTTTCCAATAATGACAGCTTTTTGTTGTTGTTTTTTTTGTTTCTCATAATATTAAGACTTACGACATACGACTTACATCTTTTTTTCTTTAATATTTCAACTTTGTGCTACTAAAATCACATTATTTTTCCTCATAATATTACAAAATTATTCGTGTAAAATTTCATTTTCTCGTTAGATTAGACAAAATAAAACAAAAAATCCAAAATATTTTGACTTTTTTCTTTTAAAATCACTGCTGATTTTTTCAAATTTGTTTTCTTGTTAAATTCTATTTTTTAAAAATGTGCTGTGGGCTGCAAATGGTCCCCGGGTCGCACTTTGGACTCTCGTGATGTAATGTCATACTTATGTGTTATTTTCTATTATTATGTCTACTATGTTAGGTAATAGGAGTTTAAAAGTGACTATAGGAGTGTTATTTCACATTAAGATAGCCTTAATAATGCTAAAATCTGTATTTAGAAGGTTGTAAACAGGTTTTCTATGCTCTAACTACGAAAATATTCCATTTATAAATAAGGATTGCTACCTTGTGGAAATTCATTCATCACAATTGGGTCTGGAACCAATTAACCGCCATAAACAAAGGATTGCTCTATTTCACCTTTCACCAGTAACATGCCTCGCTATTGTTATTATTTTTTTTTTTTTGTAACACTTACTGTATCATTTTGTTTTAATTTTGACATAGTGTATTAGCACATTGGTCCTAAAATCACACCGAAACCTAAAATCCAAGAAGGGAACTGTTTAATGTGTTTTACTGTAAAAATGTGTAACATTTGTAATGAACCCTTGTTATATGTTCAAATTGATCAAGTTAAATGTAGCCACATACTTCTCAGCCAGTTATAATTACGTATCAACACAACAAATATGTCTCATTCCTAAAACTCCTTTTTTTCCACCTAAAGAAAGCTGACTATAACATCATTTCATGTCAGGCCAGTGTAGGAATTTCAAAGCTGCGATGTGCGTCATTTGGCCACTTGACAGCAGTGTTGGCTTACCCCTGTTTTGTTTGGTTATTCATTTGGTATGTAACAAATGTATCATCCACAAACCCACTGGCCTACATACACTTAGAGCAATGATGGTTTAATTTGGTAATGGTTTAATTTATTTTAAACATGCATACTGTTAGTCCAGATGTATTGCAATACATCACATACTTGTAGTACAATGATAGGCAGACAAAGAAAGACCACAGGAGGACTCAGTACTTTGGTTGTGTTTTTCAGCCAACGACTATGGGCTGTTTCTCTCCGATGAAGACCCCAAGAAAGGCATTTGGCTGGAAGCGGGAAAAGCCCTGGACTACTACATGTTGAGGAATGGGGTGAGTCACTCCTATAAAAAGGGTAACACCGCCTTTATGCTTAAACCTACCTACGATACTGCAAGATACTTGGCTGTGAGCACAGAAAAGTCCTTTGTCCAGTGAACGATGCTTTTCCCCTCTTATACAGAGCCTCTGAATGGCAGGTCTAGTCCAGTTTGTGGTCCAGTTTAATTCTGAGGGACCTGTAGCTGGAGACACTGGTCACTGGGCTGGATTTACCCTGGAACCTTCTCCTTGGTCTTTGATGTTCAGCTTAAAATAGTTGCGGTCGCACAAGTCCACAAAGTCCTGAATAGTCACCCTCTACTCCTCTCCCTTTCCTCCCCTTTTACACCGAACAACAGCTCTATCATCAGAAAACTTCTGAAGAAAGTAGTTGCCTGTATTATGCTGGACGTCCAGTGTACAAGGCCAACAGTAAAGGGGATGGGATTGTTCCCTGTGGGGCCCCCTGTGCTGCTCAGAGTGTGTTCTGTAGGAGGACGCATACTGGGGTCTGAAAGTCAGCTTGTCCGTGACCCAGGACACTACTGGAGGATTCCCGTGCAAGCTCCTCATCTTCTCACGCAGCAGTTGTGGCTGCATCATGTTGAAGGCACTGGGAAGGTGGAACCTCATAGTGGTGTCCACAAGTGCATGAGCCCTGTGGAGTAGGTAGATAATGGCAGCGCCCACTAATGTTAGAGAGGACCAGCCTTTCTAGGATCTTCATGATTTAAAAAAGTGAGGGCAACAGGTCTGTAGTCTCCTGGGTCAGTGGGGTGCCTCTTTTTAGGGGGTGGAACCTCAAGCCTGAGGTGGGGACTTGGTGAAGACACAGGCTCGTGTTGTAGTGATGGCTGCACGGCACCGGTATTCAGGAGTCTAGCAGGCACTCATTGAGGTCCATCCGCTTTTCCAATCTTAAGCTTGTCCGGCTCCCCTCCTGACCTGATGATGACTTGTTGTCCTCGTCTGGGAGGAGACAGTGGAGTGAAATTTGAAGGCAAAGATAAGATGGTGAAGATGTGAGACATTTGCTCTTTTGTAGTAGGGCGTGTCCCGATATAACTTTTTCACTTTTGATACAATACGGATATTGCAGCCTTGAATATCGGCCGATGCCGAGTTCAGGACGAGTCATACATACTTTTATGACTTATTTTATAGTGTGGAATATTAGAAAAGGCTTGATCGAGTGACGTTACTGAAACAGGGAACAATGGTTGGCAACAGTCGGTATGAGAAAAACTGACCCATTTACTTCTTTATGTACCTGGTGTATAGTTTCAACAACAATGTAGTGGCGGCTAGCCATGATATAGCTACGCTCGGGGTGCTGAATTAAGAGTTTAAACTCGCCTTTACTCCCCACCGACAGGGCCTAGTCATCTTTTCTGTTGTAGCTAATGACTTGTCGTCTCTTGGGAGTTTCCCGTGTGATGCTGCTTCAAGTGTGCGATGGGTTTGGTCGTATTAAACTTCCCCTGTCCTGTGTCACCACGGGAAACTTCTGCATGACAAGTTTTGCACTCCGCTGCAACAGACTTTACCTAGGGACTGTAATACAAGCAGTCCATTCCAGGATCCGCGCCAGCACTTCTAGCTTGTAGTGGCACTTGTACTCAGCATACAGACCCCACCTGGTCACAACAAGTGTGTGTGCTAGCGTCTTTAATGCGACCAAACCTAGCGCGCATTTCAAAAATGTCATGAAACTTTTTCAACACTGCAACATCCACCATTGTTTAACATATTTGCACAGCGTGAGAAATTCCCAAGGGACGTCTTTGGCTGTAACAGAAAACAGCTAACACCTGTCAGAGGTGAGTAATGTCGGGTTTGAAGGCTTCTTTACAATCCATTAATATAAGGATTTATGGCTGATTGTTATCACAGTAGGAGGCTGCTACCCATGCAGCCGTATCTCTATCCGTTTATCGGTTTATCGGTTTATAGCATAGTAATATTATTATACAACCCTAGTATTGTAGAATTGGAAAAACACATTTTACTTTACCAGGTAAGATCAATGGAGAATGGCTTCTCATTTACAATGATGACCTGGTAAGAGGCCCCAGCATAAAGTAAAAACAAAACGAATACAGGAATCCACAATGTACACATTGAAGTTTAAAAAAAAATGAAGACATTGACATGTAAAAAAAACAACATAAATAATTACTAAATGTATTTTAAGTATAGTTTAATTAAAAAAAAATTAATTCATTTAGGAATTTGTAGACTTGTCGCTTTAAACATAAAGTATATTAAGTATAGTTGAATTTAAAAACACGCATAGTAAGTAGTTTAATTCTTTAAAAAAATCATTTAGCACTTAACATACTCTATGTTAAGTATAGTTTAATGTAAAAAAAAAACCTTCATTCATTTAGGACTTTAGGCTTTTATGTCGTTTTGAAATAGAGTTTAACATTTTTCCATTGTTTTCTCAATATGATAAATCATTGAGTTTATTAATTGAGGATATTTGTCTATCCTACACGTTTTGACATCAACTTGAACATCATTCCACCTCCAAGGACACTCTGGAGTACAAGAAGAAGCAAAGGCCTCTGAAGATCCGCATGCTGGATGGTACAGTGAAGACTGTCATGGTGGATGACTCCAAGATTGTCAGCGACATGCTCATGACCATCTGTGCCAGAATAGGTGAGCTCACACAGACTTCAATATTGTTTCATTGGATGTATTATAGTGATTATAATCACTGTGATTATATCGTGTTGCACACCACACAGAACCAGAACACGCACATCTCTCCGACAATTTCCTTTTCCGTGGGACTCAAAAGCCCTCGAGGACCCCAAAATAATCAAATTCCTCATGTGAAAATCAAACCCACTAACTTGAGTGTGTTGTTTGTTAGGCATTACAAACTATGACGAGTACTCGCTGGTGCGAGACATTGGTGAGGAGAAGAAGGAGGAAGCCACAGGAACCCTGAAAAGAGACAAGACACTGCTCAGAGATGACAAGAAGATGGAGAAGTTGAAGCAGAAGCTCCACACAGATGATGAATGTATGACATTTACGTTTTTTCCTATACTTCATTGTAAAATACATGCTCTATCTTCCTTGTCATTGGAAATCTTTGCTTGGAGATTGACGAGGTAGTTACATGGATTGACTGTCTTCCCCAGTGAACTGGTTGGACCACGGGCGGACTTTACGAGAACAAGGTGTAGAGGAGACGGAGATGTTGCTGCTGAGAAGGAAGTTCTTCTACTCAGACCAAAATGTGGACTCCAGAGACCCTGTACAGCTCAACTTGCTCTATGTGCAGGTACACACAGCACAGTCTCTCTTTTCTTGCCGCAATCACCAGAGTTGGCAGGCAGATAATATACTGGTCTGCCTTTTTATTTATTTACAACTGACATGAACACTTTCTCTCCTGTAGTCTACAGTAATCCCTTGTTTATTGCAGTAAATTGATAGCTGAATGATGGTGAATTTTCACTCAGTAGGATTCCTTACTTATAAATAGAATATTTACGCATTTACACTGTTTACGACCTTCTAAATATGCTTTTTAACATTATTAGAGCGCTGTAGACATTAAATAACACCCCTATAGTCACCTTTACACTCCTATACCCAATATAGTAGACATAATAAGAGAAAGTAAGCCATTTAGGAAATAAATAAGACTCATTCTCATGTGTGTTGCTGCGATGGGAGCTCAGTGGAGGCGGCGGACAGGAAGTGATGTTGAGTTTTAGCTTGGCGTGGGTTACGGCTGCAACAGTAGCCCGTGTATTGTGCCTGTTGTGAGATCATTGAACGCTGCAATAAAAGCTTGTTGCTCCGACGATCAAGTCTGGTGCTTGTGTGTCTCACCCAACATTACAGTAACATTACTAGTGACCAGTGTAGAATACTACATAGTTTACTTCATTGAGCTATTTTTATGCTTGAAAATGCTTTATTTCTGCAACAAAATGTTCTTAAATATGCATATTTTTAGGCCGTATTCAGCCACGAAACGGTATGATTATGGTGTGAAATGGCGAGGGCTGACTGTATCTCTACACCAATGAACTTTAAAAGTATGTTTTGATGATTTGTCAATCCTGTGGTGGATAATGAAACTTTCTGGCTAGATTCCATGCACGGCTGACAGGACATGTGAATGAAATGATGAAATGATATAAAAATGTGTGTGCTGAAGATCATTTGCAGTTCTTAATGTTGCCTTAAGGAGTAACGTCTACTGTATGTGTGTTTGTTCAGGCCCGTGATGACATTCTTAATGGCTCTCATCCCGTGTCATTCGACAAGGCCTGTGAGTTTGCAGGTTATCAATGTCAGATCCAGTTTGGCGATCACAACGAATCCAAACACAAATCTGGATTCTTAGAGTGAGTGTTGCCTTCACTATTCTTTCACTATTATATTTTTCTAGTGGCTTTGTCAATGAAATTGCTTGTGTAATGTACACTTTACTCCACCCAGCAATATAATATATTATCTGATATCATGGTATGCTATTATATATGATATAATGGTGTAATATATGATCTAAAATAATGTTAGAATATATGATCTAATATAATGTTATAATAGAAGATATGATATAAAGGTATAATGTAAGATCTACTATAAAGGTATAATATAAGATCTAGTATAATGGCATAATATAAGATATATGATATAATGGTGTAATATAAGATCTAAAATAATGGTAAGATCTAAAATGATGCTATAATATATGCTCTAATTAATGGTATAATATACAGTAAGTAGGGGTGTAACGTTCATTTTAATGATGATTAGATTCGTGTCACGATTCATGGTTGTCAATGATTCAAGGACGATATTGGTTCATTTAGAATGTGACGACCCGAAAAGATACAGTAACCTTAAGCAGATTCAGTAACTTTTTAGCCAAAAATCCAACCGATGTTACTGTGACATAATTACCTGGATTCCCGTTGTTTTTCATAAGGGAATTGTGTATAAATTAATTATGGATATAAACAAACAAGTAAACAACAATTAATGGCAAATGCATTCACATTTTATTTTTATCAAGTCCAGCCAACACTTCAGGTTGAATTAACAATTAATTAATTAACAGGTTCAATTAATAATGAATGAATGACTGGGTTGAATTAAATCAAGTCTGTGATTAATTCTATTCGGTAAAACATGACTTGACCTTTAATTTTCACACATTCACTTCTCTACACCAAGTATTAAAGAAGTTAGAACACATTTCTTACCGCAGTGCAACAGCACACTGTATTGGTTTCCACACCACACTACAAATTGCAGTAATTCCGTGGCAAAATTAACATATTTCGCACCATCAGACTTTCTACGCACTGGTATGACTCGATGTGGTCCAACACATCCAGTTTTTCAGTGTAAAGCGTGTCAATGACATCACAGGCCGACTGAATCGAGTGTAGCGTCTGAGGTGTAGGGCATCTAGAGTCATTCTTTACAGGACAAAAACTCATGAACTTGTGCTCTTTGGAGAGGACGTGTCGGCTCTGTTATTCAGTGTGCCAGCCACACTGTAACAGTCGCCTTTACATGACGTCATCCGCGCGCCCCATTCAACAGGCATGTCTAATCAACTTACGCAAAATCAAACTGTTACATGGATAACATTTAACATCTTTATCATTAAAAATGCTAAAAAAACACATCCATATAAAGCATGCCTTGCTTAAATCCAATGCTTTATTTCCTAGTATCGATGCAGTCGACTGATTACCTTTTAAACGATGTTAGATCGATATATGTTGTCCGGAATGGCAACTTGCAGAACACAGATCGATGTAGTTGGATCATGGGAATGTAAATCGATACATTGATGTAGTGGATGAATCGTTACACCCCTAAATATCCGCTCTAACATACTACAGTACAGTATAAGATCTGAGATAATGGTATAATATAAGCTCTAACATAATGGTATGATAAAAGATCTAACATAATGATACAGTATAATATAAGATCTCATGTAGTGGTATAATATAAGACCTAAAATAATGGTATAAGATCTCATACAATGGTATAATAAAAATAAAAAATAATGGTGGAGAAAATTTGCAAAATTTGAGTCAACAAGTTAGTGAAAGAAAATAAATAAGTCAGACGTTAAAGCCCATGATGAGTTTAGATACAGATTGTCAGCACCAAAGTAGTTGACTGTGATTCCTGTTGACCTTTTCTCATTCCAGTTTAAAGGAGTTCCTTCCCAAAGAGTACATCAAACACAAAGGAGAGAAAAAGATCTTCCAGGTAGAATTGTTTCCCCATCACACATATCAGTTATAGATTTATACACATACTCTAGCTGCTTTGCTTGGCTGTGTTATTGCATGTGCATTGTGTCAAACTGCGGCCCGCGGGCCACATGAAGGCTCGCCAAGCATCTTTATCCGGCCCGCCGGGCATTTCCAAATTTTAAACCTTTAATATCGAAACTGTAGCCGGGAACACAACTTGCAGTGCTAATGTGGCACGCTTGAGTCGCCAACGTAGTCAGATGGAATCTGTAACTTGTACAAAAAAGTCAACACACACACACGACACACAAAGTAACCTACCTACTGCACCATGTGGGCATACAAATAAATATGTACGCACAATACTCATGCCAAAAAAGCACCCATATACTGCTGGGTAGCTTGTGGTACTCTTTCTCTCAACATTTTGCCGCGTTTACAACATTTTTGCTTGATGGCAAAACATATTGAGGTCGACAGAGAAGTAAACAAGGAGGAGTTAACATGCTCTTGATAGCCAATGTTTTATTGTTCATACTTCATATTGTTGTTGCCGCTGGACTACCCAGCATGTCTTGCGGGCATTTGTAAATAACAGTTTTAAGTTACGTGTTATGTTTAGTGCTTAGTTGTTGTTTATCACCCACAGAGTAGCAGTAGCAGGTGATTTATGTGATGCTTTAACTTGCTGTCGATGTGTTTTTGTTTTGTTGCAATGTGAGCAAGTATGCTGTTGTGTTTGATGACCATCTATATATAGATGGCCCCTCCACAACATTTTTTAACCCGCTGTGGCCCAGGAGTCAAAAAGTTTGCCCACCTCTGCCTAAGTGTGTAGTTGTGTTGCAGCCAATGCAGCACAAAGATAATTGTTTGTATTTTCTACACAGGCACACAAAAACTGCCAGAATATGACAGAGATCGAAGCCAAAGTCAGCTACGTGAAACTGGCCAGGTCTCTAAAAACCTACGGGGTGTCGTTTTTTCTGGTCAAGGTATGAACGCTGTCTGCTACATGCTACTTGTATACCTGGGCTGACTGAATCACCAACATGAAACCTCTTGTAGGAGAAGATGAAGGGCAAGAACAAACTAGTGCCGCGTCTCCTGGGAATCACCAAAGAGAGTGTGATGAGGGTGGACGAGAAAACAAAGGAGGTGATCCAGGAATGGAACCTGACCAATATTAAACGTTGGGCTGCTTCTCCCAAGAGCTTCACCCTGGTGAGGTCCTTTTGTGCAAAAGACACACATACCACACTTGATGAGAACTTCATATCTGCATGCATTCCACCCACTGAGATTGTGTCATCATTGACAAGATGACTTCATGCTTTTGAGCTCTTCTTGTCTAGTTTTTCTTTCTCAGCTTTGTTGTGCTTTCATTCCAGTAAACCTTCTGTTGCTTGCTGTTGAGGCGCCATCCCTAAATGACTCAACATGTACGGTCTTGCACAAAGACAGCTAGCATCAGGTTGTAAAAGCATTCCTCTAGATAGGCTAGATCAAGGGTGCCCGTTACGTCGATCGCGAGCTACCGGTCGATTGTGCGTGGGTCGCGTGTGTCACCCACATCATAACCGTCACTTTATAGATGTCATATGATGGCAGTCAGTTGACATCAAGCGCCCCTCCCGATTCGCTCTAGCACCTCCGCGCCAATGTAAATGGTGAACAGCTGTCTCCAGCAACACGGACATGCAACTTTCAACTTTATTATGCCGCTTATGGATAAACTAACTGACTAAAGTAAAGATGCCTATATCTATAACAAAAGTTATGTGTTCACTTGTAGCAGTTAGGCAGTTATGTAGAAAAAAGTGAATTGTTTGATGGCTGCGCTTTGCGTCCTGAATTCCTCTATAGAAATGTATGCTTTCTACACTTCTGTTTATGAAAGTACTATTTCATGATGAATTGGAAAATGTGCCCATTGCTGAAACCTTGTTAATGTGTTGCCTTGACTTCAGCTGAATTGTCTTTTGCATAATTTTCATTTCTTTTGTCTCTGTAATTTTTCATAGCAAATGCTAACTGGATGAATACCTGAGCTCTATGCACACTACCGGTCAAAAGTTTTAGAACACTCCAGTTTCTCTGGAAGAAAAACCTACATTTTTAAGTGTTAAGGTGGTCTGTCTCCCTTCCATCGTTAATTCCCGTTTTTCTTGCCATTTTTGCAGCAACAAATGCCTTTCTCCAGCACAGTGCTGTTCAACCGATGTTCACGAGGGTATAGTACCACAGTGTGTTCCGAACACTGTTTTTATGCAGACAGAGGAGGTAGTAAGTACTCCAGAACTTGGAACACCTGTAGGAATTAGTTGCACCAGCTGCCAAGGCTTGATCAACCTCCATTTCTGCAGAACAACATTGTTGACCCATTTTGTAGTCCCTGAAACAGGCCTATTTGTATACATTTTTTGTCAGTTTTGGGTAACCTCATCCTTTTTTTAACCTCTGGCACTTCACTACTTACCTTTGTACCATTTCATTGGACTTGAACAACTCGAATTTCAATAAATAACTGGAAAAATTGGGGTGTTTTAAAGCTTTTGACCGGTAGTGTATAATGAAAGCTACATAGCTACTTTGACTGACATATTACTCAGGTGATGTACACAACGATTGAGGAATTATATATCGTTATATTTATTGACATATTGAATTGTGAATTATTGAATGATATCAACTATTTTGATTACCTGTAGGAGTGTAACGACGATTCATTTTAATAACGATTCGATTCCTATCGCTATTTGTGGTTGCCGATACGATTCAAGGATGATATTGGTTCATTTATTATTTACGATCTGATGTAATTTTTTATTGAGCACCAACAATGTATGTACATTAACTTATATGCAGTCATACAAACATACAATCAAGGGTAGACACATTTTGGAACAGTGCTCAGGTTTTCTATTCTTTTTGTGTTATAACACACAGGTGAGACGCCTGCCACACCCTCCCCCCACCCACGAACAACAGGGACACCCCCCAATAAAAGACAAATAGGAGGGAAACTCGGATAAATTGAGAGAGAAGAAAAACAAAACAAAACAATGGAGACGGAATGAATACATGCAAACGATAACAATGTGGATATAAAATATCCATAGTATCTGTACCGTAAAGCTGCACACTCCTCACTGAGTTACATGAATTGAATTCACTTTATTATATGGGCCACCCAATCCTGTCAAGTGAGGATAGTTTTGAGTTATGCAAGTATGTCAGTACTGGATTCCAAACAGAAAAAAATTGTCTCTAGACCCCCTTAATGAGTATTTTATGTTTTCTAACTGGATAAACTGCATTAGGTCATTCATCCGGTAGGGTAGTGTTGTAGAGTAGTGTTGTAAAAGCGATTATGTTTTTTGCGACTTCTCCTAATTGTAGGATAATTTTCGTCTACCACTCCAAATGTAGCCACTGCAGCAGTGGGTTGAAAGTTAGTATGTAGGGCTTCTGACAGAGTTTTGAAGATCATGGACCAGTAGAGGGTCAGAGATGGGCAGGACCAAAACATATGAGTTAAATTTGCACGGGCCGTATGGCATCTATTGCAACTTTCATTTATATTTGGGTATATTTTTGCCAATCTTGCTTTTGAGTAGTGACTGCAGTGCAAAACCTTAAATTGTATTATACTTAATCTTGCACAAGAAGTGCTATCGTTTACCCTTTGCAGTGCGCTATTCCAGACATCCTCCTCCAAGGTAACTCCAGGTTTTCCCAGTCTGCCCTAATCTTTTGAACAGCTGCATCTTTAATAGAGGCTATACACTCCTTAACTCTTGAAATCAGTTTTTTAGCCTAGTAATAATGATTTAAAATTTGGAAGCCCCAGACCACCTTTTAATTTGGGCCAGTTCCAATCGTATTGTAGGCCTCCCACCGTCCCATATAAATGAGGTGAGGGCCTTGTCGATAGTTTAAAAAAATTATTTAGGTAAATAAATTGGTATACACTGAAATAAGTATAGAAATTTTGGCAACACACTCATTTTAATACAATTTTGTTTCCCTGCCAAAGACAGGTGAAGTGATTTCCAACTTTTTAAAACTGACTTAACTCTTTCAAGCAGAACACAAACGTTTTCCTGATAGAGTTCTTCTATGTCCTTTGTAATTTTGACAACAGGAGAGCCATAGCATTTACCAGGTAACATTCACTCTTACTGAGATTCAATTTGTGTCCTGCAAATGTACCAAATTTTCTCAAGGCGTGTACAATATGAGGTACACTTACAATGGGGTCTGACACATACAGCAACAGATCATCCGCATACAAAGATATTCTGTACTCTCGCCCACCTCTGTGGATTCCATATACTGATGGAAGTGACTTAAGTGCAATAGATAAAGGTTCAATGGCTAAAGCGAATAATAGTTGACTGATGGGTCCGTCTTGACAATTGGAAATATTTAGATTGTTTGCCATTTGTAGTTCCGGAGGCTTTGGGTGAAAAGTATAGGAGTTTAATCCCTGAAGTTAAATTAGGGCCAAATCCAATTTTTCAAGACACGCGAACAAGTATTCCCACTCCACCCTATCAAAGGCCTTCTACGCATCCGAGATGACCACCTCAGGCAACGTTTGGGACGCAGGAGAATGGATATTTAGGAGTCTACGAATATTTGTGAAGATAAAACCGGTTTGATCCGTTGACATCACATCATGCATTGTGTCTTCCAAGCACAAGGCTAAAGCTTTAGCTAAAATTGTCACATTGCCGTTTAGAAGGGATATGGGTCGGTATGAACCACATTCAGTGTTAATTTTATCTGGTTTTAACAAAAGAGTAATTGTAGCCTCAGTCAGTGTACGCGGGAGTGACCCTATGGAGAAGGAATCCTTAAACGTATCAAGTAAGATTGGGGATAATTTCGCAGCAATTTTTAAAATAAAATCCAATTGGGTATCCGTCGGGGCCAGGCATTTTACCATTTTGCAGCGCCATTATTGCCTTAGCAATTTCTGCTTGTTTTAGTGGGAGCTCGGCCTCCATCCAATGTGCTGCACTGATTTTTGCGGTCTGGACATTGTTGAAAAATTGCTCTCTGTCAGTGTTGTCATTGGTACTTTCAGACGTGTACAATTTAGAATGAAACGAGGGGTCAATAGTTAGTTCTCCATTTACTCTCTTTGTTTGTGGAATTTGCTGAGATACTGAGCGACACTTGAGCTGCTGCGCCAAGAGGCGGCTTGCTTATCGCCTTGTTCATGAATAAATCCTCGTGATTTTAACAGTAAACGTTCTGTTTTTTCAGTTGATAGTAAATTATATTGTATTTGTAAGTCCAGTTTCTTTTTATATAATTCAGGGGAGGGCGCAGTGGACGCTCTGTGTTTATTAATTTAATGAGGTCCTCTTGTTTACCTCTATTCATCCTCTTCATTTTGGCCGAGTATGCAATAATATCCCCTCTAATTACTGCCTTTCGTGACTCCCAGAGAAGAGAGGGGGATATTCTATCTTTCTTGTTAAATTCTAAAAAGTCGGCAATTTTTTGGGATATCAAATCACAAAAAGCTTTATCACCAAGCAGGATCCGATCCAATTTCCAGGGAGGACGTTTCATTTTATACGGGGAGAAAGCAAAGTCTAATAATACTGGGGAGTGATCTGATTCTATTATAGTTGAATATTCAGCTTTTGTAATAAAGGGCAGGAAATTCCGATCGACAAAAAAAAATAGTCTCTTCTACTATATGAGTGGTGGGGAAAAAAAGAGAATGCCTTGCCTTGAGGAAGTAGGAATCGCCATGGGTCAACACTCCCCATCTGGTCCATGAAGGCTGACAACAACCTGGCCATTTGTGGATCTGGGGTTGGAGCGACCTAGCACAGGGTCTATTACACAGTTTTGGTCTCCTTCAAAGATAAGTTGTTGTGAATTTAGGCATTAATAGGTATTAGGTATTAATGAAATAACTTTCCCCATGAATTTATCATTGTCCCAATTTGGTGCGTATACATTAAATAACACAACAGGCCTATGATAAAGGACCCCGGTAGCCATCATAAACCTCCCTTGTGGATCCCGAGTAATATTAGTTAAGTTAAGTTAAATTAAATTATTCTATGTATCAATATGGCGGTACCGCGAGACCTAGAATCAAGGTCTGAGTGAAACACCTGACCTAACCAACCTGTTTTTAGCTTGTTTTGATCCTTCACCAAAAGGTGTGTTTCCTGGAGGAATGCAACAGCACATTTTAAATGCTTCAGATGATGAAATATCCTGGCTCTTTTAACAGGTCCATTCAGCCCCTTGACATTCCAGCTAATGAATTGTATAGCAGTCTTCTTAATGTTCTCACTGTCTTCCATGAGGATCTACCTGTAGGTAGTTAAACAACAAAAGTCGTGAATACAGAAAACAGAAGAGTAGCTTTGCAGAATGTCCAGCCCCTTTTTTCTTCTTCTCCTCTTCCCTCCACTCCCTCTTCCCCTCCTCATCCTATGAAATAAGCAAAAGGGGGCGCAACTCACCAAAATCTCGGGGTGTCCCGATTCAGTAACTTTTTAGCCAAAAATTCGACCAGTCTGACTGTGAAATAAATATCTAGATACTGGACAGTGCGGGTATGATATGTATACATATATGAATAATAACATGTAGGCCTTGCGTTCGCAGTGCAGGAGCACACTGTATTTGTTCCCACGCCGCAATACAAATTGCATGTACACAATAATGCCCGGCCAAAGTTAACATATTTTGCATCATCAGATTTTAGCACAATTTTGATCTGCAGATATGAAAGTGAATTTACAGGTATAGCCTACATACCTTTTATCTCGTCCAGAATCTCCAATCCATGAGTTTTTTTAACTTAACTTTCGAAGCACTCTTATGACGCGATATGATCCAACACTCAGAGCAATCCCCTGGCGCCTTTTGTTGTGTTGCCGTGGTATTTTATTTGACCTTTACAAATCCTACCAACAGCGAGCGACTTATTTAGGACATCTCACTCTTTGCAAAAGCCAAAGTGTTTCCACACACTGGACCACAATGATGGCTTAATTATTTGTCGCTCGCCGAGGATCTGCTATGTTGTGTTGTCTGCTGGCACATGGCGATGACGTCACAGACAGGCAGACTGAATCGAGTAACGTTGAACGTCCTCACCATTAAAAGCGCTAAAAAAACACATCCATAAAAAGCCTGCAGTGCTTAAATCCAATACATTATTTCCTAGTATCAATGCAATCCATTGATTACCTTTTAAACGATCTTAGGGCAATATATGTCGTCTGGAATGGCAACTTGCTGAACACAGGTCGAGCACTCCTGCAGTAGATTAAACGTGTTTTGTTGTTTGTTTTTTTTTTTTGCTAGATTGGGGTGATATAATGTTTATGGTGAGTGAGTGTGTGACAGAGAGGTGAAGTCTAGTGGGAATTTCTTCTTTATTACCATATCAGCACAAAATATGATACAATGTATCAGATGCACGAGAAAACTAAAAGACTTTATTTGATTTGCTTTCAGGACTTTGGGGACTACCAGGACGGTTACTACTCTGTGCAAACCACTGAGGGAGAGCAGATAGCCCAACTTATTGCTGGCTACATTGACATCATTCTCAAGAAGGTAAGAAGAAGAAGGTATTTCACATGCAAGAATTATATTTTCGTGTTAAATATCATTCCCAATGACGATACAATGCATTTATAGTCTGCTATCCATCTACCACATGTGCAGCACCTGGGTGGGTGTGAGGAGACTGGTGGGTGGGGAAACACTGAAAGAAACAGTTAATTGTTTTTCTTAATGACAGCAGTCATGACACAATTTAATGACACAACTCAGCTTTACGTGTGTGTGCGTGTGTGTGTTTGTGACTACATGTGCTGAAACAACAAATTCAGGAGGTCCTCCTGTGACGACGCTTGGTGATGTACACCCTCCTATATTCTATTAATACTGTACAAACTAGGATGCAATGGTATGTGGGACAATACCAGATGCTTTGGTCTTCCTACATGGCACAGCCACCCTCATGGGCCGCGGGTTTTCAATTTCGCAATCCATTTTGCATTGTGTATGTGTGTGCGCGCGCGTGTGTGTGTGTGTGTGTGTGCATGCATGCCTTGTAGTGTCCCATTTCCCATACTGTACTTATTTCAAGTGAGGGACAGTCTGTCTAAAATCGGACGAAAAGGCGAGGCATTCGGCGTGGAAGTGGAGAGCTACAGCCGTGTAGGCGGCGTCCCGCTTCTGCTGTCTGTCCTCGTGCCTCGGGAGGTGCCCCACCCGTTTGTGTTGGCGACACGCGCCGGCGGCTGCTCGGGTGCACTGATTTTGAACACTTCACCTCCCGTGAAATTTGTAAAGGGACAAGGATGAGTGCATAAGTCGACAATTGCGTGCTTCCATTGTCCCGTAAAGATGAGAATGCTGCTACATGCTGCAACTACACTCAACAAATACAATTTTGCTCCCATTTTTCATGAGCTGAACTCAAAGATGTAAAACTTTTTCTATGTATACAAAAGATTGATATCTCTCAAATATGTGCATTTCTCTTGGAGATGAATAAAGTACCGGAATCTATCTATATTGTTGACAAATCTGTCTAAATCTGTGTTAGTGAGCATTCATCATTCATGATTCGTGATGCTGATGAGACAGCATGATTTTTGCAAAAGTGTGCCTTAGGTAGACCACAGTAGGCCACTCCAAAATGTGCAGTTGAACTGTATTGGGGGTGGTCCGGGAGCAACCGAAAACCAGTCAGTATCTGGTGTGACCACCATTTGCCTCAAATAGCATATACGCCGATCCAGAGCATCCCAAACATGCTTGTTATTTTCAAAATGCCATCAATAAAATGCACCTGTGTTGGTTGTCCATAACATACGTGTCTGCCCATACCATAACCCCACTGCCACTATGGGCCACTCCATCACAACACATGTGCATTTTACTGTATTGATGCCATTTAGATACTGGAACGAGAGCCTGAGGCTCATTGTTTGTGTTATTCATCCACAAGTATCACCTCATGTTGCAGCATAATAATGCACGGTCCCATGTTGCAAGGCTCTGTACACAATTCCTGGAAACTGAAAACAGTACAATCGTCCCTCGTTTATTGCGGTTAATCGGTTCCACGATAAGCGAATTTCCACGAAGTAGGACTCAATGTTAATGTTTATGACTTTCTAAATGCAGCTTTTAACATGAATAGAGCTCTCTAGAAAAGAACTAATACCCAAATAGTCACTTTCACACTCCTGTTATTTTTTTTGTTTACATCACATTGTGCAGGCTACTGTATCATTGCAGGTATCACATATCAGATGGCCGCCGCCTGCATAGCCAGCTACCAAGCTAAATAGTTAGCCTCTCCAATGTACTTATTCTAAACTTAAATAGTTTCAAATGCAGTGGTGAAGAAGGAAAAAGAAGCCAAAATTTTACCACTTCCACCTGGAATGACAGGAGAACCTTTTTTTCCACTCCATCTCAGAATGGCATGTCCGTCTCAGTCATGGCATGTCGGCTCGGCCGTGCTTGCGCAGTAGCCAGTCTCCATGCAGTGTGAACGGGAATGTAATCTAACGTCATGTCTCATAACATTGCTGATGCCTAGTGACCAGAATACCACATATAACTTGGTTTTCAATATTTTTTGACTAATAATAGGCCATAGTCAACCATGCAACAGTGATCATTTATAAATTACCTTAGTTTCCGGACTACAAGTCGCACTATTATACTACTATACCCATATATAAGTCGTCTTATTTTCATGGTTTGGCTGGTCCTGCGACTTACTCTCCGGAGCGACTTATATGTGTTTTTTTTTTCCCACACTGACAGCCGCGAGACAGCGCTCTAGGCACGTGTGCCAGTATCTGCTACTCCTATCACTCCTGTACCTCTGAAAATTTACAATGTAAACATCAACTTATAAAGACGACTGAGAAAGACAGAACACAAATGCCCTCAAAAAGGAAATCATATTCTGCAGATTACAAACTGCAAGTAAACTAGTTATGTTATGTTGTTTAGGGTATAGTTATCTGAATAACTGTTAATGTTGCGTTAACATACCACCTATTTAGCCTGTTGTTCTCCATTTTATTGTTGCCTTTCAAGACGAAATGTCTGTTCTTGGTCTCTGATTTTATTTTTTTAAAAATTCACCCCAAAAATGCGACTTATATATGTTTTTTTTCTACTTTACTACATTATGCATTTTTGGCTGGTGCGACTTATAGTCCGGAAAATAACGTTATTATTTTTTGGAAAAAAATTATCGTGAGGGAGCGATATTCACACCGCGATATAGCGAAGGAGGACTGTACAGGCACTTGCACGGCCAGCATACTCACCTGACATGTCACCCATTGAGTATGTCTTTACTGCTGACAGAAAAAAAGCAAAGACCACTTTGGCCTGGAGGGAGATGAAGAGTCCACCATGTTGGAAGACTCTGTATCGCCTAAAAAGTGAGTGTGTTTCCACATGTAGAAATAGTGATAGTGTTAGTCACTCGCCCTTTCAGCATAGCCTTTGTGTGCTTGAAGCAGTCACAAGTACACAAGAATGTATCTATTTTACTGACACACTGAATCGTTTTTTCAACAAATGCTTTCCATACTCCTCTCTGTTGCACTGAGCTGCATCAGTAACGTGTCTTCTTCAGGTCAACAGTGTTGCAGCAGCAGTTCAACAAGGTGGGTAAGGTGGAGACGGGTTCAGTGGCATTGCCAGCCATCATGCGCTCAGGAGCCGGCGGTCCAGAGAGTTTCCAGATGGGCTCCATGCCTCAGGCCAAGCAACACATCACCAGTGGACAGATGCACCGGGGACACATGCCTCCACTGGTAACGCTGGGAAACCTGTATTTCTTTACATGTTCAAAACACATGACCAAGCTTGGCTTGCAGTCATTCCAGTGTCCTGATCAATCTTCTTATTGTCCCTAAGTGGAAATGTTGACATCACTGACGCAACATCCCCCAAAAAACCCCACATCTTTAAATGAAGTTGTTATGAAAAATACCTTGTATGTGTATTTGTATTTTGTGTATAGATGTGACATCAGTAATACATATGACTTATGTATGTGTAGACTTCAGCTCAGCAAGCCCTGACTGGAACCATCAACTCCAGTATGCAGGCTGTCCAGGCTGCTCAGGCCTCTCTTGATGACTTTGATACCCTTCCCCCTCTGGGAACAGACGCTGTAAGATGTCACTCTTCTCCACTCCACCCCAGAGATAACACTTTGACCTTGTGAAAGGCTGGATAGTGGATTTACAATGTGCTTTCATTCTTGAAGGCATCCCAAGCCTGGCGGAAGAACAAGATGGACGAGTCCAAACATGAGATCCATTCTCAGGTGGATGCCATTACGGCAGGCACTGCCTCTATGGTTAACCTTACTGCAGGTAAAGATAGTTTTTGCTTAGTATTTGTATTTATGTATTTATGCTATGTATTTGGATTAGGAGGAAAAAGTTGTATTTTATCAAGAAAAAGTCGTAATTTCATGAAAATATTGTCGTAATAATATGAGGAAAAGTAACATAATTTTAGTTGCTTTTAAACATTTGTAATATTATAAGAAACAAACAAAACAAGGAATAAAGTTGTAATTTTTGGAAAATTAGGTTTCTGAGAAAGTTATAATGTTACAAGACTAAAGAAAAAAATATTATACAAATAAAGGCATAATTACTAGCAGAAAATTTACAAGAAGAAAGTTGAATTAGTATGAATTTTTTTTTTACAAAAAGCAGACATGGAAAAAGTCAGTGATAAATTTATGAGAATAAAGTCGAAATATAAAAAAGTTGTATTAAAACTAGCAGTTTTACAAGAATAAACTTGTAATATTATAAGGAAAAATATTGTCATTTTAGTAGCATGGAGATGAAATATTAAAGAAAAAAGATATTGTTGTTTAAAAGTTGTGATATTATGAAAAACAACAAAAAAAAGTAGTAATTTTTGGAGAATACAGGACATTAGGGGAAAGAGCGTCGTGAATGAATTCGTCACGAAAACTAAAAGAAAAACAACAGCAAAATGGAAAAATCAGCAGGAAGTTTACAAAATCAAGTCAAAATAATATTGGAGAAAAAGTTGTACTCTAACAAGAAAACGTCGACCGAGAATAATGTCATAATATTATGACGAAAAATATTATCATTTTAGTAGCATAAATTTGGAATGTTAAAGAAAAAGACATTTCATATTATGAATAAAGTTGTAATTTTTGGGTTGTGGAAAAGTTATAATGTTACAACAATAAAGTCAAAATATTATGAAAATTAAGTCATAATTACGAGAAAAAAAATTACAAGAAGAAAGTTGAGATAGTAGGAAAATTTTTAAAAAGCAGAAATGAAAAAAAACTGCTATAATTTTATGAGAATAAAGTCAAAATATTAAGTGAAAAAAGTTGTAATCTAACAAGGAAAAAAAGTTGCAATTTTACGAGAACAAAGTTGCAATATTATGAGGCAAAATAATGTCATTTTAGTAGCATGGAGATTATATATATATATATATATATATATATATATATATATATATATAAATAAATGACTTGGTTATAAGTTGTAATATTATGAAAAACAACAAAAAAAGTAGACATTTGATTGGGGAAAAGAGTGTCGCAAATCAATTTAATATATTATGGGAATAAAGTCAAAATTATGACAAGAACATTTACGAGAAGAAGATTGAATTTAACAAAAATGGAAAAATCAGCAGAAAGTTTACAAAAATAAAGTCAAAATAATATGAGAAAAAATCTTAATTTTACAAGAATAATGTCATCATATTGGGATGGAAAAATATCATAATTTTAGTAGCATAAATTTGAAATGTAAACCCCCCAAAAAATTATTATCATAAACAAGCAAAACGAATCAAGTTGTAATTTTTGGAAAATTAGGTTGCGGAAAAAGTCTTATGTCATAAGAATAATGTCAAAAAATACAGCTTTAATTTTATGAGAATAAAGTCAAATATTAAGTGAAAAATTTTATATTGTAACGAGGAGAAAAATCACAATTTTACAAGACTAAACTATTATGAGGAAAAATAATGTCATTTTCGCGCATGGAGCAGAAATATTAAAGAAAAATATATTATTTTTAAGAAGTCATAATATTATGAGAAACAAACAAAAGAAATAAAGTTGACATTTTTGGGAAATTAGGTTGGGGAAAGAAGTTCTATTTAGAGATGTCCGATATTATTAGCCACCGATAGTTATCTGGCCGATACTGGTGTGAAAGCATGATATCGGGCAAAATCGTTTATTTTCCCCTGAAAATAAAAGCCGATACTGAGCTTTCAGCACCAGCGTCCCAAATTTGCGACACTGTCGAAAATGCTGCATCATAAAGTTAATACTGTGATGCTCAAAAGTCTGTGACGACAGGGGGGGTGTTAGCATTCCACACACTAATCTTACTCACGGTGTTGTTTAAAGAAAGAGCTAAAAAAATTTCACACAGCAACGTAATAGGAAGATGATAACAGACAAGGCACTACCAACGAATAACGCAGAATAACCGACAACTATGCGAGGTCTAAACATGTAACTTGGCGGCTAATTACAACAACAGTACAGCAAAGCACACCGGAAAAGCGGAATCGCTGCTGTCAAAACCATACACGTAGATGCCGCTTCGCTGGGCCGTACGTCAGCGTCGCCTCCATATTGGATGTGGCAAGGCTACGCTGTAAGTGACTACAAGGAAATATACATTTACAGTATAAAGTGCTTTTCTACAAAAAAAATGTGAGTTAATGCCTTTTGTTTATACATTCACACACTCACTAATATACTTGGGAAATAGTTATGTGTTTAGTCTTCTTAGATGGCGAAGATAAGAACTTTATTGATCCAACGCAGTAGTCATTCACATTACATCAGCTATAGAGCACAAAAAAACATACACAGTATATACAGTATTTGTAGTTGCTTTAATGCAGTAAAATAAGAATATTAAATAAGAACATGAAAGTTATCAATCAAAATAATAATCAGCAAATTGATAATATTACCAAAAGAACATTTATGAAGATTATTTAAGAAGAAACTTTAAAAACCCAGCAAAAATGGGGTAAAAAAGAGCAAAGTTGATAGTGATAATAGGCTTTTTCAACTATGTCACAAAGCTAAGATTAATATAAAAGTGGCTCTGGCATATTTTTCGTTTTTCACTGTGTGGCCTTCAGTGGAAAAAGTCTGGACCCCCCTGGTTTAAGGTTTTATTTTTTTAGTTTTTTATTTAAGTCAGGATAGTCAGTACGTAAAGATAAAATAGGAGCATTTCATCTTACCCAAGTGTTCATCAAGCAGAAATATGCATATGCAATATGAATGAACTTGACCTTATTAGCATGGAGGTGAACAGTCCAGAGTTTGTCACCACGGAGTCAGAAGAATCCTTGCTCTCCCTGAAGGGATGCATGTGTCTGTCCTCAGGTGACCCGGCAGAGACAGACTACACGGCAGTGGGCTGTGCTGTTACCACCATCTCCTCCAACCTGACTGAGATGTCAAAGGGTGTCAAATTGTTGGCGGCGCTCATGGAGGATGAAGGAGGAAATGGACAGCAGCTGCTTGGTGCTGCCAAGAACCTGGCCTGCGCTGTCTCGGACATGCTGAAGACTGCCCAGCCAGAAAACACAGAGGTACAGTATACTCAAGACAGAACCACAGTCCATCCACCTGTGTCTCTCACCAAGCTCTACAATCTTGATACAATATTCTACACCAGTTTTTATTTAGCACACACTTTGTAATGGTCAGGTAGTACAACTAGAATCTACGGCTGGCATTACTGACATTACTGAGGTAGAGTGCAGACCAACTTTAACAGTTTCTAAGTGGCATGCATACTTTTATCCAGATCTTCACCAAAGGCTTCTTCTTCCTCTAATTTTTACTAAAAATTACAACTTTATTCTTTGTTTTTTTTCAGAATCTTAAGACTTTATGCTGTTAAAATGATGTTATATTGCCATCGTATTATGAGTTTGTTCTTGTAAAATTGTGACTTTTTACTCTTAACAGTTTGACTTTATTCTCTTAAAAGCTTTTTTCCCAACTATTTTAACTCTGTTCTTGTAAATTTTCTTCTCGTAATTATGACTTCATTCCCACAATATTTTGACCTTATAATTGGTTTGGTTTAATTTTATTTGAACATGCATGAAGGTTCCAATGGAATACATCTCATGAATCATCCTTTCACAGTTCCACATGTCCAAAAGGAGTAGGAAGAAGCAAAGCTTATTTAATCCTACCCCCCATCCATTCCACATCTTGTACAGTACATATTATTCACTTGCTGCATGCCATAGAATATTTTTGATATAAAAATCAGTGTAATAATAAATAATAAAACATTAAAAATAAAACAGAACAATCAGTGTAATGGCATTATGAATGATCCTCACCCATCTTTTTTGCAGTACAGTGAGTGAGTGAAGATTGCTTTTAGAATTATTACCCCATATCTCCACACAATACATTAAATAATAAGTAATACATTACATTACATTAAGTAATAAGTAATACTAAGGAACAATACAGAGTGTGGAGTGCTTTTTGATCAAGAACAAATTTTACTTTTTCAATATTGAAGTATTTCTTGCCACCTTTTGTTGTATATTTTCAATGTGGGATTTCCAACTCATTTTTTTGTCTATTATGATCCCCAGAAATTTACTTTCTTTCACTCTTTCAATATCCACTCCGTCTATTTGTATTTGATCGTACGTATCCTTTCTGCTATTCATACTCCTAATATTGGAACTTTTTCCCCAACCTAATTTTCCAAAAATTACAACTTTATTCTCTGTTTTGTTTTTTCATAATGTTAAGACTTAAGTCTAAAAATAGCATGTTTTTTTTGTCAACTTTATGCTGCTAAAATGATGTTATTTGTCCTTGTATTATGAGTTTATTCTTGTAAAATTGTGACTTTTTCCTCTTAATAGTTTGACTTTATTCTCTTAAAATTGCAGCTCTTTTTCCCCCAACTATTTTAACGCTATTCTTGTGAATTTTCTTCTCATAAGTACGACTTAATTCCCACAATATTTTGACCTTATACTCATAATATTATAACTTTTTCCTCAACCTAATTTTCCAAAAATTACAACTTTATTTTCTTATTTTTGTCATAATATTACGACTTTAAAAAAACTAATCTCTTTCGTTGAATATTTCAAATTTTGTGCTGTTAAAATAATGTTATTTCTTCACAATAATACGTTATTCTCGTCAATTTACGACTTCTTCTTGTTAGATTACAACTTTCCTCTTACTATTTTGATGTTATTCTTGTAAAATTAGGACGGATGTTTCTATTTTTTGTAGTTTACAAGTGGCATACATACTTTTATTTTTATTTTTATTTTTTATTTTATTATTTTTTTACTTTTCTTCACCAAATTGAAAAAGGTCCTTTCTTGACATGCACGTCCCCTCTGCAAATTTTGACACCAAAATGACTTGGGTTGCAAAAACTGTCATAAAAAGTACAATATCATGGGAGGTCCATGATCATTTTGTGTTTTTGTTGTAGCCTCGTCAGAATCTGCTCCAAGCTGCAGGAAATGTGGGCCAGGCCAGTGGGGAACTACTTTCCCACATTGGAGAGACAGACACTGATCCACAGTTCCAGGTGGGTACTATCGTCGTAACTATCAGTCATAATCAGGGCTATCACGCCATTACACTTTTGAAATTGCCTTAGTAATTTTTCTACTATTCAATTATTCTATTCTTATTGGCTCTTGTTTTAAACTCATTTACTCACAAGTGCTGTTCAGAGGTTCCGATGAATGCCTTGATGCTTGTCTTTAAAAGACCAGACTTGTTGAATGAGCTTGCGATGGAACATGGAACCTGGAACCTGGACCAACTGTGGTTGAACACACTCTCCAGGTAGCCGATGTCTCACCCCGAAGGTCAGGGGAACCAGTGTAGAGAGCAATTAATGAATGGCCCAGTGAGGTGCACTTTGGTCGGGCACACTCTACGAGTGTGGCACCGGTGTGCCACTCTGGAGGTCAAGGGAACAGAGAGGGTGGAGCCACCTGGCATGGCCCAGCCAGGTGCACTGTGGTCAAACACACTCTACGAGTAGCCAATGTGCCGCCCTGGAGATCATGGGAACCAGGGTAGAGAGGGGGTGGTGCCACCTGGCGTGACCCAGTGAGGTGCGCTGTGGTTTAACATACTCTTCGAGCAGCCCGGGTGTGCGGCCGTGTTCTCATGCCAGAATACCAGAAGCAAGTGTCTCTTCTTCAGACATTTGCTGAACATTACTGAGGATTTAACTACATCTACTGGTCACATTTGGTATTACCGTTAACTGCACGGCTCTCCCGACGCCTCTATATGCATTCTCCGTGATGAGGGCGCCGCTCGGAAGCACACGAGATGTCGCAAGACCAGAATGTGACCACATATTAGCCGCATCGATGAATAAACCTCAGGGTTCAAAACATGAGAAAAAAGTAGTGGCTTATACACCGGAAATTACTGTCGCGACAATGGCCTTCCCAAATGTGAAAATAAGCGTAAACACTCACTTGAAGGCCACAGTGAATACGGTATGTCCTCCAAGTCAAGAAAACAAATGATGAGAAAGCACTGGTTCCTGTGTTTGTATAATTGTCTTTTCATGCTCTGTTTGACAGTTTCCAGGTAAAGCAGCTTTCAGGGCTGCCAGATGGAGAGTGCCCTCTTATTGTCAAATGATGGTAACAAATCTCTGATGAAGGCTAATATGAAAGACAATCAAAGCAATCGCTGCATTTATTTATTTATTTTATCAATCACGACTGAACTTATCAATCATCAAGTGATTTGAAACGGCTGCCAGGTGACTGGGTCTGATGAACATCATGTATATGACACTGCCACTTTGAATGACATACAGTATGTGTTTCATGTGCTGTGTAAGTGATTCCATACAGTACAGTAGATCCCCACTTTTCAGATTTGAGACGCACATATAAGTGTTTATTTTTTACCCTGCTGGTTAACTTCCTGTTGGGGAAGTGTGCGTGTGGGCTTCCCAGCATGCCTTGCAGGTTACAAAGCCAGTATAAGATGGATATTTGCGTGTAAGCGTTCATTTTGATACCCGCACAGTCCGTGTGGTACAGTTACATTATGTGTTCCACATGTTTGACTTATTTTGGGGTGCAAATGTTGAAAAGCTGATGTTTGCTTCTGAATAATGTCAACCTTTACCAATTTTTTTTTTTTTTTTTTACCAATAAACTGCCTACCTTTGGACATTATAAGCACAAAATGATGTGTTTGCCCATAATTTAAAATATATATTGTGTCTGTATATATACAGTACATATGTGTGTGTGTGTATGTATATATATATATATTTACAAAATGCAATGTACAGTATATATACACTCCTGGTCAAAATGTTTAAGACCAGTTGAAAAATTGCAGGAATTTACATTTTGCACTGGAGGTTCTAAGTAGAGCTTCCAAATGCAAAAAGAAGAAATGGGGGTGAGACAAAAACTTTTTTGAGTAATCTATTTATTGCAAACAAGCATTAAAGTGAATAGGCTGTTCATCAGCTGGTCACAAGTTTAAGATCATAGCTAAAAAAATAACCCCTCCCCTAAAATTGAAATAAAATGTTCAAAAAAGGACTCGGTAATGAGTAGTTGTTGATCACCTCAAAAATGGGTTTGGGCATGCTTGATGCCAGTGTTTCCAGGAGGCTGGTGGGAATGTTGCTCCAGGTGGTGAAGATGGCTTCATGAAGGGCATCCACTGTCTGGAACTGATGTCCATTTTGTAAACATCCCTTGCCATCAATCTCCAAATGTTCCCAATTGGATTCAGATCAGGGAACACACAGGATGTTTCCAAAAGAGTCCATTTTCTATGCTGCTTCTCCTCATTAGGGTCGCGGGGGCATGTGGGAGCCTATCCCAGCTGACTTTGGGCGAGAGACGCGGTACACATTGGACTGGTCGCCAGCCAATGGCAGGGCACATATAGACAAACAAGCATTCACACTCACATTCATACCTATGGACAATTTAGAGTCACCAATTAACCTAACATGCAAGTTTTTGGAATGTGGGAGGAAACCGGAGTACCCAGAGAAAACCCACGCACGCCTAGGGAGAACATGCAAACTCCACACAGAAATGCTCAAGGGAGAATCGAACCCGATCTGTGGCCAACATGCTAACCACTAGACCACCGTGCGGCCCGTGTAGCATTGTACTGTTGAGAAAGCCAGTCAACAATCCCACCGCGTTCAAAGATAGAAAGCTTTCTTGCCTTTGCCATCAAGAGGTCATGACAGTGTGAATACCTGACAGAAAATGACATTGAATCCATATTTTTGCCAAGATTTTGGCTTTCAAAGGCTATGCTCTTTTGATCAGCTGATGAACAGCCTATTTCACTTTAATGCTTGTTTGCAATAAATTGCACTCCCATTTTTTTTTTTTTTTTGCATTTTTAAGCTCTACTTAGAACCTCCTTAAAGGAAAGGTGCACTTTTTTTGGAATTTTGCTCATCATCCACAATCCTTATATGAGACATGAACACACGTCTTTCTTTTTTCTGTGCGTTCTAAAGATATAAAAACAGATAAAAAGAAACAGCTCAGTAGTGCACGTAATGGGATCTGCCTATGCCGCCTACAAAGACCGCCATTAAAACACATCCAAAAACCTCCAACAAGGTTTTATGGTTTTATATACAGTACCTGCTGTGACCATGTAGTAACAGGTACATTATTGATAACATGTAATACTTACAGTATTTTGTGTATTTTGGCCATTCTAAGCGTTACCGGAACTTTGAAGTTCCTCGGCACATTGATTTCACATAGCAGCATAGAAACAAACGCCTTCACCTAGCGTTAACTTTTCCAAACTCTGAAATAAAAACGCAGCAGCAGTGGCGGCATCTTGAATATGTAGCCTTACATTTTGGTAGTGGTCTGAGGCGTTGTGGGCGTGACGCTGACGCGCTGCGGGCGAGTCTGCGGTGAAGCTAGTCGCTAGCCGGCTAGGCGCTAGGTGGTGTGGTATGGTTAATTGTCAATACGTGAGTAACGTAGTTCAATCGGTGTAACAATGTTAATACCAACAACAACAATAACAATGTCGCTGTAGCTGGGTTAATATGCACGTCACTTTATATGTACTGTAAATGGGGAGTTGTTGGCGCTTTATAGGCGGAATAAGTAATTCCCATACGTGCAATAATGAGCTGTCTCTTTTTATCTGTTTTTATATCTTTAGAAGGCTTTAGAAGACACGTGTGTTCATGTCTCACGTAAGGATTGTGAATGATGGGCAAAAGTCCAAAAGAAGTGCAGTTTTCCTTTAAGATCCACCAGTGCAAAATGTAAAATGTAAACGGCTCCTAACGTTTTTAATCAGGAGTTGTATAATGCTGAGTCGTGAATATACGGGGATCCACTGTATACACTTGAAGAGAATCTCCTCAACTATTAGGTCTTCAAGAAACAATTTTTTTTTAAAATGATGATCTTCAACAAATAGGTTATACAATTCATGTGATAGCAATCATTGTCTTGTTTTAATTTCCTGCTTAATCGCTTGATTAATTGTAATCCATTTCAGAATCAACATTTAGCTGTGACACATTGCTTGTAAACACAAGTGTTTGCCTTGTAGGACATGCTGATGCAGCTGGCTAAAGCTGTGGCCAACGCCACAGCGGCCCTTGTGCTCAAAGCAAAGAACGTGGCCCAGAAGACGGAGGACTCGGTCCATCAGAACAGAGTCATTGCTGCAGCCACTCAGTGTGCTTCGTCCACGTCTCAGCTGGTGGCCTGCACCAGAGTAAGTTTGACTCCATGTGATATAACATGAGGAGAGAGCGTGCGAGTGGTTTTCTTCGCCACGTCTCGGTAAATGTTATCCTCGTCTCCCATAGGTGGTGGCTCCAACCATCAGCTCCCCAGTGTGTCAAGAACAGCTGATAGAAGCAGGCAAGCTGGTGGCCAAATCAGTGGAAGGCTGCGTGGATGCTTCTCAGGGGGCCACCAACGACGAGGGCCTCCTGAAGCAGGTGGGCGTGGCAGCCACAGGCGTCACTCAGGCTCTAAATGAGCTGCTTCAGCACATCAAACAGTATGCCAGCGGAGGCCATCCCATTGGGCGCCATGGAGAAGCCACTGATCGCATTTTGGACGTCACAGAGAACATCTTCAGCTCAATGGGGAATGCTGGTGAGTGTCATAACCATAGGACTCACACATTTGTGAACAACTACAGTATGCAGCTGCAGTATATGTTGGGGTGAGGCAGTCTTTTCCCACAGAACTGCAATCTATCTGTGGTGTGGGGGAGCATCTTCTGATTTGCATAATTGCCCATGATGACATGATCTCATGTTCTTGAAGCTTATTTAACAACACAAGTTATTAAGTTATTAACTTAGGGGTGTTGGTTTTATTTCACCCAGCGGGAAATGTGCATGCGTGTGCCTTTGCAGGGACGATTAAAAAGAAAAACATTAATGTAAGTGTGCGCTGATTTTAAAGATAATGTACACGTCATCGTAATATAAGTGATATATGACCGTATGGATGAACAGATAGATGCTGATGATTAAATGCACCACCAAGTCAGTTTGCTTGCTTTTTCAGACTTATGATTGGCCAAAGTCAACATTACTGCCGGCAGTGAATGTTTTTTTTATGTGGACAGGCATTTTTTTAAACTACACTGGTATGGATGGGTGTTTTTTTTGTGCTCATGTGGACATGGCCTTAGATCAGGGGTTTCCAACGTGTCCTGGGGCCATAGTTTTTTACAATTTTTACAATTTTAACAAGAAAACTAAAATAACAATAGTTTATTAATTTTACATTAATAAAGTAAAACTATTAAAGAGAAAAAAAATGGAATCCATTCATCCATCTTCTATGCTGCTTATCCTCACTAGAGTGGCGGGTATGCTGGAGCCTATCCCAGCTGACTTCGGGCGAGAGGCAGGGCACTTATAGACAATAGACAGTGACAATCAGCCATTCACACTCACATTCAACAATTTGGACAATATGGACAATTTAGAGTCTCCAATTAAAGTAACATGCATGTTTTTGGAATGTGGGAGGAAACCGGAGTACCCAGAAAAAACCCACACACGCACGGGGAGAACATGCAAACTCCACACAGAGATGCCCAACGGAGATTTGAACGTAGATCTTCCCGACCAACATGCCAACATGCTAACCACTAGGTCACTGTGCGGCCCAAATTTGGAATCTAACGAGTATTATGAGGAAAAATAACGTCATTTTAGTAGCATAAAGTTGAAATATTAAAGAAAAAAGTTTTTAATTGTAATATTCTGAGTAACAAGCAGAACAAATAAAGTTGTTACTCAAAATATGGGAGTAAAGTTCAAATTACGAGAAGGAAATTTACAAGAAAAAAGGTGAAATAGTTGGAAAATAAAAAAAACCATCAGAAAATGAAAAAAACAGCTTTAATTGAAGAATAATGTCAAAATATTAGAAGCAAAAAAGTAATATTCTAACAATTAAAAAAGTCACAATTTTACATGAGTAAACTTGTAATATTATGAGGAAAAATAATGTCATTTTAGTAGCATAGAGTTGACATACTAAAGAAAAACGTTATTTTTTTAAAAGTCGGAATCTTATGAGAAATAACAAAACAAAATAAAGTTGGAATTTTTGGAAAATTAGGTTGGGGAAAAGTTAGAATATGGGAATAAAGTCAAAATATTATGAAAATAAAGTCATAATATTACGGGAAGAAAATACACAAGAAAAAAGTTGAAATATTTGGAAATTTAACAAAAAAAATTGAGCAAAAATGGAAAAATCAGCAGTATTTTTACAAGAACAATATATTAAGAGAATCAAGTTGTATTCTAATGAAAAAAAAAAGTCGCAATTTTACGAGACTCAACTCATAATAATATTAGAAAAAATAATGTCATTTTAGTAGCATACACTGTGTGCACAATTATTAGTAAATTTGCATTATTGATTATTAGTTTTATTAGTGAACAATAACAGTGGTCAATCCAAAATGTTAATAAACCTCAAACTTGAATATTTAAGGAAGTGAAAGTGAGGTTTTGGCTTTTGTTGAGAATATCTCTGTGCACAATTATTAGGCAACTATTAGCGTGCAGAGTTATTAGGCAACTCAAAGAAAATAAAAAATATTCCCATCTAACTACTTTATTTTTATTTTTTAAAGTCAGATTGATGAACAAACAACACAAACTTTACAAATGAATATTTCTAACATTTCCAAAAATAAATCCGTGACCAGTATAGCCACCCTTCTTTTCAATAGTATGGAAAAGCCTTCCATCCATGGAGTCTGTTCAGAGAGGTGTACCTTTTTTCTTTACTGTAAATCTTACGTTTAAGGGCCCACAAGTACTCAATAGGGTTAAGGTCAGGTGAGCAAGGTCATTGTTGTCATTACTTTTAAGACCTTTTTAAGTCCTATCCACACAGTGGAGTACTTGGATGCATGAGGTGGAGCATTGTCCTGCATAAAAATCATGGTCTTCTTGAAAGATGCACACTTTTTCCTGTACCGCTGTGTGGGGAAAAAAGTGGCAGTAGATTTGGGAGTTGAGTTTGAGTCCATCTTCAACCTGACGAGGCCCAACAAGCTCATCTTTTAATAATTCCAGCCCTTACCAGTCCCCCACCTCCACCTTGCTGGCGTCTGAGTTGGAGTGGAGCTCTTTGCCCATTGCTGATGCAGCCATAAGTCCATCAAACTTTTAAAAAATTTGTCTTGAGATATTTTTTGGCCAAGTCAGAGCCTTTCAACTTGTGTGTCTTGTTCAGTGGTGGTCGGGTTTCAGCCTTTCTTACCTTGGCCATGTTTCTGAGCACTGAACACCATGCAGCGTACTTCTGGACACTCCAGGTAGATTACAGTTCTGGAATATGACAGCACTGGAGGATAATGTGTTCCTGGGAGCTTCACGTTTGACTGTTCTCAAATATTTGGTAGTTAATTTGCATGTTTTTCTTGCGACCCTTTTGTGCACTTGCAACAAAATCATTTGGTTCTGTGGTCACGTCCTAATATCTTGGCAATTTCAAGAGTGCTGCATCCCTATGAAAGATCTTTTACAGTTCTTGACTTTTCAGAGTCTGTTAAATCTCTAAAGCTTCTGACCCATTTTGCCTGAGGAAAGGAAGCTGCCTAATAATTGTGCACACCTAATAAAGGGTGTTGATCTCCTAAGGCAGATTTGAAATATTAAAGAAAAACATGTTATTTTTTTTTAAGTCGTAATATCGTAATATGTGAAACAAACAAAACAATAAATACAATATTATGGGACTAAAGTAAAAATATTACGAGAATAAAATCAGAATATTACAACAAGAAAGATGAAATATTTGGAAATTAAAAAAACAGCAGCAAAAATGGAAAAATCAGCAGTAATAAGTCAAAATATCAAGAGAAAAAAGTCGCAATTTCACAAGAATGAACTTGTACTTGAACTATGAGGAAAAGTAATGTCATTTTTATAGCACAGAGTTTTAATATGAAAGAAAAACGTGTATTTTTTATATTATGAGAAACAAACAAAACTAAATAAAGTTGTAAGTTTTGGAAAATTAGGTTGGGGAAAAAGTTATAATATGGGAATTACGGGAATAAAGTCATAATATTCGGAAAATAAAATTATGAAGATTATTTAAGCAGAAAGTTGAAATATTTGGAAAATTAAAAAATAGCAAAAATGTGGAAAAAAGTGCAAACAGTTCATAATAATACGAGTTTTCACCTTTATCACAAAACTGAGATCATTTTTCAGTATAGGGCCCTCGCTGGAAACAGTTTGGGAGCGACACCATCTTTCATGTTTGTCTCCTATCCAATAAGACCAGAAAAAGTTGCGAGATATGTTGCTAGTCAATGCTTTTTGCTTGCTAAGCCGGCAGCACTGAATTCCCTCCTGCTGTGTCATTTTATTCTCTGGTAGACCAGGTGCGTATGAGATGTTTTCAGAAGCAGTTACCATGCCATCTACTGTACAGTATGATGTGGTAACAACAAGCTGCACAGTCAATCCCAATATAATGTGCCCATGAACAATAGCAAGCGGGGAGCACCACATCTAAAAAAGGGCCAGGGCTCTGGATGTCTTGTTTGACACGTCTCTTCAATACTACATTGAAGCCGGGAACAGTACCTCTGAATTGGCAGATTGAGGTGGTGGTCCCCCTTTTCAAGAAGGCTGTGTTACAATTGGGGAAAGTTTACTGCAGAGTGCTGGAGAGAAGGGTACGGCCGTTAGACCAATCTCAGCTACAGAAGGTGTAATGTGGTTTTGTCCTGGTTGTGGAACACTGGATCAGCTGTACACGCTTGCAAGGGTACTGCAGTGCATTATTTTTATGGACCACTAAAGAAACCTGTTGGAATGTTTACACAGTATGTGACGTTTAACTTACCTTGCTGTTGTTCTTAACAGGTGAGATGGTTCGCCAGGCTCGTATCCTTGCCCAAGCCACGTCGGATCTGGTCAATGCCATCAAGATGGATGCAGAAGGAGAATCAGACCTGGAGAATTCCCGAAAGCTGCTGTCAGCGGCCAAGCTTCTGGCCGATGCCACTGCCAAAATGGTGGAGGCCGCCAAGGTCTTCCTGTTTTTCACGGCACTTTGTCATTATCTTTGTTTTTCACCGTCGTATTAAATGACACATTTGCGTACGCCTGTAACGCCAGGGTGCAGCAGCAAACCCAGACAGTGAGGAGCAGCAGCAGAGGTTGCGAGAGGCTGCTGAAGGTCTCCGCATGGCTACGAATGCTGCCGCTCAGAACGCCATCAAGAAACGGCTGGTCAACAAGCTGGAGGCAAGGCTAATGATGTCATTTGCACAGTGTGTCCCCTGTAAATACCGTAAATAGACACTATAGGTGATTTGGGACAAAGCTTCAAATGGTGGTGTCCAAAGTGCGGCCCGTGACTATTTTGTTTTGTTGGCGCCCGACACATTTTAACAATACAATTAAACACGAACGCTAACAAAAACAACAAGAAAAATGGAAAAAGGAGCAGCTATTTTACGAGAATAAAGTATAAATATTATCATAAATCATAGTCGTAACATTCATATAAAAAATTGTAACTGACTTACTTGACTTAATATTCATGGGCCTCTTGTCAATAGTGTCCACAAATTTCCTCCACTCATCTCTGTCCATGGCAATGGTCTTGGTTTGCCACATGCTCTTCGAGCACCCTTCTTTCATGTCATCGAGCCATTCTCTCTTGGGTCTGCCACGTTTGTTGTTGCCTTTAATGATGCCGAAGACCGCTGATTTGACTGTAGAAATGACTGATTTCAGAATCGTCACAATCAGCTGTGGGGGCTACACTTGTATGACCACCAAACTCATGCGTTGGGCTTTGAATCCAGCTGATATGATTCTTGAGTTGACTGGGTTGAAACCCAGTAGCGCCTTCTTGGCAGTTCTGTTTAGCAGGACACCTAATCCTCTACTGCGTAAACTGTCTTAGTCTGACGATAAGACGTGGCCACCGTCTGCTTCTCCCTTTCCAGTTCAGAGGACCTCTGACATCCCTATAATATCCCACTTGTATCTTTTCAGTTTGATGTTTCAGGAGCTCTAACCTGCCGCTCTCGCGAAGGGTTCTAACGTTCCAGGTGCCCAGGATGACTTCTGTCCGGGCGACCTTTAAGGACTCTGTTCCAGTGTTTGACTTTCTGACCCAGCCCTGGTTCCTCTGCTGGGGACGCGGACCCCAGTGATCCGGGCGACGTCCAATCCGGCATATGGATTCTAATGTAGACATTGTCATCGATTTCAGTGGTGTTTGTTCTTAGTATTGCCACCCATGCCCAGCCCTCCTCCTTCGTCAACCAGGCTGGACCTGCTTTGGCAGAATAAAAAATTGCAATGTTACAAGAACAATTTTTACAAGCATAACATGTTTTTCACAATAATTTATGCAATAATTTTCACAACATTAGTAACAAAACAAAGAATACAGTTGTAATTTTTGGACAATTAGGTTGTAAAAAAGTTGTGATATTACGAGATATAAAGTCACAGTGTGACGGTAAAAGTTGAAATATTTTTAAAATTGGAAAACAACAGCAAAAATGGAAAAACAAGAAGGGGACAAAGTAATAATACAGTTTGACACTTATAACAGCAGTCCAAAACCTTTTTTGACCCACGGACCGGCTCGTGTTGGCACCAATCTCTTGTCACTACGATGGTAATAACACTAAAGTAAAACCACAAAATGAATACAGACCCAACATCCACCAGTACGAGCCTGGAGTTTGTTTTTCAGAGAGAAGATTATTACGTCGCTGTTTGATGTGTGTGGTAAAAGGTCGCGTGGGACAGGCTGGCGCTCGCAACAAACACCATATAGAGTGTTCCCTCGTTTATCGCAGGGGATAGTTTCCGAAAACAGCCCGCAATAAGTGATAACCGTGAAGTAGCCAACTTTATTTGGACACGAGAAATTGTTAAGTGACTCGCGCGTATTCAGTCCTCTTACCGTGCCTCGTCCTGGCGCCATTTGGCTGTAGCCTTTTTGTATCCTTGTTAAAACATATTGCTCCTGCTGTCGTATTTTCCTCCTCCTCATCCTACTCCTTGAACCGAAGATTCATTTTTTCTGCAATGGTGCCCTAAAGCCAGTTTGTTTCTGCTTCTGCTTCTTCTTCTACTTGTACTTCTTCTACTTCTACTTCTTCTTGTACTTCTTCTACTTCTACTACTTCTTGTACTTCTTCTACTTCTTCTTGTACTTCTTCTACTTCTACTTCTACTTCTACTTCTACTTCTACTACTTCTTCTACTGTTTATTGGCAGCTAGCAAGCAGCTCACATAGTTAGCTAGTTTGCTAGCGACCATTGTCCACAACAGGAAACGGCACGAAGGAGATCGATCCAATTGACCTATACTGTAGTATAACACAAAGCTGGGATGCAGTATTTTCCTTAAATATATATAACTTGTTAGCATATCTACATTGATTGGTTTACAAAATGTAAAATATCAAAGTGTTAACGAATGTTATGGCTGCTGTTTCCTGTCAGAATGCGGCAAGACAAGCAGCTGCAGCAGCTACACAGACCATCGCTGCCGCCCAGCATGCTGCCTCATCCAATAAGAATCAAGCTGCCCAGCAGCAACTGGTCCAGAGCTGCAAGGTAAATACATATTGCACACACTACGCCCTTCAAGTCATGTTCAGCACAGCTGCTTGTTAACATGTTGGATACAAAGGCTTCACATGGTTGATATGAATGTGTGTGTGTGTGTGTGTGTGTGTGTGTGTGTGTGTGTGTGTGTGTGTGTGTGTGTGTGTGTGTGTGTGTGTGTGTCAGGTGGTTGCAGAGCAGATCCCTCAGCTGGTTCAGGGAGTCCGAGGCAGCCAGTCTCAGCCTGACAGTCCGAGTGCTCAATTGGCCCTCATCAGTGCAAGCCAAAACTTCTTGCAGGTAACATGTACAACACAGCTGAGTTTTGTACCAGTTGTAGACGGTTGATCGAAGACTGGCTGATACCAACATACAGGGCGTTACAGTAATCAATGCGCAAGAATTTCAAGAACTTTATCCAGACAAAAATTAACTCCAACGACAGAACCAGTATGTTTGTCAAAGGTCAGGTTGTTGTCACACTTAACACCCAGATTATTTACCACAGGTTTACAGTAGGGGACAAGAGAGTCCACATCAGGGACAGCACTAGTGAACAAATTAGATCCAAACACAATACATTCAGTTTTACGCTGATTTAAATGTCAAAATTCTCTGACAGCCATTTAATGATTTCTAGAACCTGCTAAATTCCCACAAAGATGTTCCCATTGAGATATCGTACATTTCTCGTTATCAAGGTAAAACTGCCCAATTTATTGTGATATTGATTTGAGGTCATATCGGCCAGCCCTAATGCAGACTATAAAAATAGCCGACACACAAATATAAAAGACTGTCTTTTGGAAAGTCCCCACCCTGCCCAGAGTTTTTTTAAAAGGTCAAGGGTATAAAACGCTATTTATGAAAGGCAATAATACAATCTGCCTGTCTAAAGACAAACCTATTTGTGAGGACATGGACTGTGACTACAGTGGGACTGACCTCTGTGTATATACAGAATATATTGTATATTTATTTTAATAATACAGTAGACGCCCCTACAACGTAAATAATCCGTTCCGAGAACGTTTACGTTATAGGGTTTTTATGTTATACGAAGCGTAAAATACATGTAAATAGCCTAATCCGTTCCAAGATCTTCTCAAACTCACCCCTTTGGCCCTTCGAAATATTCAAAGTCCACCAAATATGGTGGGAAACTATAAGAAAACGTTACCATAAACATAGTAGAGTAACATTCCAATATAAAATAAGGTAATAAATAAGATTACTGTAAATGATTACGGTAATTTTACGTTAAGTTAACACAAAGAAAAGTAAAAAAATGAAGAAGAGATTTCAATGCATGCGAATGAGTTTACGGGCGACTACGAAGAGGAAGCCTGTCTCTCACACAAAGTCACGTATGCGCTGTATAAGTCAGCCAATGAGATGAGAGCATAGGCGGTGCCCCAATAATCAGCCAATGAGAGCGTGAAGCGTCAGAAGGTGTCACCAAGTGTACTCTGTTAGTCATGGAAATTGTTTCCCTCTCTCTGTCGCGCGCGCTATTCAAATCGAATTTCTGAACTTGCACCGACTTGACGCTTTACGTTATATGGAATTTCTTACGAAATACAATACAAAAAATTTACATAAATTCTTTACGTTCAGTGGAATTTACGTAAAAGGAGATTTACGTTATGCGAGGTACTACTGTAATTGTTTGTTTGTCCTTTTCAGCCTGGTGCAAAGATGGTCACAGCCTCCAAGGCCACTGTTCCCACCATCAGTGACCAGGCATCAGCGATGCAGCTCAGCCAGTGTGCTAAGAACCTGGCTAGTGCCTTGGCTGAGCTCCGCACGGCCTCCCAGAAGGTACCACACACACACCTACACTCTTAATTATGTACAGTATCCATTGAGTACGTTGTCTTTTGTTTCCTAAAAGATCACAGGTGTACACTTTTCACGCAGGTACACTCATCCCTCGTTTATGGCGGTTAATTGGTTCCAGACCCGACCATGATAAGTGAATCCACAAGTAGAATTCCTTATTTATAAATGGAATATTTTTGTAGTTATGGCATAGAAAACCTCTTTACGACCTTCAAAATATGTTTTTAACATTATTAGCACCCTCTAGACATGAATTAACACTCCTAGAGTCATGATTACATTGGTATTACCCAATATAGCAGGCATAATAAGAGATGTAAGACATACATAAAACTTGTGCTCGTGTTTGTCGTGTTGTGGACATCAGGGGTTCGTAGTTGAGTTTTAGCTGAATTATGGCCACAAGGGTAGCCATTCATAATTGCAATAAAAAGCCTGTTGTCCCGGCAATCAAGTCTGGTGCTTGTCTCATCGAACAATTACTGACACCTAGTGACCAATGTAGAATAATATATTCACAATTTGAAATGTCTTCTTAATGCCTTGTACTGTATTTGTATTTTAGTTCATTTAGCCATTTTTATACTTGACAATGCTTAATGTAGGCAAAAAATATGTAACATAACATTTGTAACGTAACATATATGCATGTTTTGAACTAATAATAGGCTGTATTCAGCCACGAAACAGCACAATTTATTAAATAATATTTAGTATCTGGAAAAATCGTGATAGAGTGAAGCCACGAAATTTGAAGCGCAGTGTAGTACGCACATTCTCCTGCAAGAAAACTATTTATCACTGATTCTAATGGTTAGATTTGATCTGTGAGGTTTCAAGATTCAAGATTCAAGAGAGTTTTATTGTCATGTGCATAGTACAACAGCAGTTATACCATGCAATGAAAATCTTATTCTGTTCATTCTCCCAAGAAAAGAAAGAAAACAAATGAAAGAATAAGAACATAAGAAACATAAACACATAAACATATATACCAATAAATTAAGCAACAACAACAGAAGAGACATTAATACAAGTAAATAATACAAATAAATAAATAAATAAAGTGCTATGAGTGTGTGCGTGTGTTGCGTGCGGCGTGTGCGAGTGCTTCGTTGAGGAGCCTGATGGCCTGTGGGTAAAAGCTGTTTGCCAGCCTTGTGGTCCTGGACTTCAAACTCCTGTAGCGCCTGCCTGACGGTAGGAGTGTGAATAATGAGTGTTGTGGATGTGTGCTGTCCTTGATGAGGTTGTGTGTTCTGCGTAGGACTCTAGATGTATAAATGTCTTGCAGTGAGGGGAGGGCTGCCCCAACAATGTTCTGTGAGGTCTTGATCACCCGCTGGAGTGCCTTCCTATCACGTGTTGTACAGTTACCGTACCAAACAGTGATGGAGGCGGTAAGGACACTTTCGATAGTGCATCTGTAGAAGCAACTCAGGATTGTGGTGGACATGCCAAATTTCCTCAGTCTTCTCAGGAAGTACAGTCTCCTTTGGGACTTCTTCAGAATTTGTTGGGTGTTGTGAGACCAGGTGAGGTCCTCGCTGATGTGTGTGCCAAGGAACTTGAAGGTTTTCACCCTCTCCACCTCAGTCTCATCAATAAACAGGGGTCTATGCGGCTCCTTTTCCCTTGTTCTTGGGTCGATGATCATCTCTTTAGTCTTATCTGTATTGAGAAGGAGATTGTTATCACGACACCAAGCTATGAGGTCCGCCACCTCTCTTCTGTATGATGTTTCAACACCACCAGTGATCAGTCCGATGACTGTAGTGTCATCTGCAAATTTAATGATGCTGGTGTTGTTCTGGGAGGCCACGCAATCGTAGGTGAAGAGCGTGTAGAGGAGTGGACTCAGCACACACCCCTGTGGGGTCCCAGTGCTCACAATTCTTGAGCTGGATGTGCGGTTGTGGACTCTGACTGACTGGGGCCTGCCTGTGAGAAAGTTAAACACCCAGTTACAGAGGGAGGGAGACAGGCCAAGTGTGAGGAGCTTATCTGTGAGTTTGTGGGGGCTGACTGTATTAAAAGCAGAGCTATAGTCTATAAATAGCATTCTGACGTATGTGTCCTGGCCCTGTAGGTGAGAAAGGGCTGTGTGGATGGCAGTGTTGACTGCATCATCCGTGGACCGGTTCTGGCGATATGCAAACTGTAGAGGGTCCACGGTTGCCGCCGGGATGCTCTTTTTGATGTGGGTCATGACTAATCTTTCAAAGCACTTCATAACAATAGGAGTGAGTGCTATAGGGCGATAGTCATTCAAGCAGGTCACGTTGCTCTTCTTGGGTACGGGCACTATGGTGGTGGACTTAAAGCAGGTCGGTACAGATGCTTGTGCAAGCGACAGGTTAAATATGTCAGCAAGCACATCAGCTAGCTCTGATGAGCAAACCCGAAGTGCACGTCCTGAGATGTTGTCTGGCCCTGCTGCTTTTCGTGGGTTTGTTTTGTTTAGAACCCTGCGCACATCAGCTGATGTCACCATGAGAGGTGAGTCCTGTGTGCTCCCCAGGTTCAGCCACCCTCTCTGCTCATCAGGAGTTTGGGTGTCAAAGCGGGCATAGAACTCATTCAACTCATCAGGAAGTGTGGTTTGGCTGGACGTGGCTACGCTACTCTGCTGTCGATAGTCTGTGATGTGCTGGAGCCCCGCCCACATGCGCCGAGGGTCTGAGGTGGAATAGTAGCCCTCCAGCTTCTGTCTGTACTGTCTTTTGGCCTCTCGTATGGACCTCCTCAGGTCATATCTGGCCTTTTTGTAGTCATCAGCGGTGCCCATGACAAATGCAGTCGAACGAGCACGTAGCTTAGCCCTTACA
Source organism: Dunckerocampus dactyliophorus (assembly GCF_027744805.1). NCBI lineage: Eukaryota > Metazoa > Chordata > Actinopteri > Syngnathiformes > Syngnathidae > Dunckerocampus > Dunckerocampus dactyliophorus. Next base: position 5,205,655 of record NC_072835.1, on the reverse strand, counting down.
TCACAGTTCATCCACTGTTTTTGGTTAGGGTATTTTCTGTAATACTTGGTGGTGGTAACAGTCTCTATACATGTGCTAATGTAGCCAGTAACAGCAGAAGCATATTCATCCAAGTCAACAGTACAATCTTCCCTCCCCGCTGCAGTTTTAAACACATCCCAGTTTGTGCAGCCAAAGCAGTCCTGAAGTACTTGATCAGTTTCTTCATTCCATACTTTAACTGCTGTACTTACAGGGGGAGCTTTTTTAAGAAGTTGTCTGTATGTTGGATAAAGGAATATAGAGATGTGGTCGGCCTTTCCAAAGTGGGGTCTTGGAACAGCCTTCAAAGCACCTTTCATGTTGCAGTAGACTTGGTCCAGGATGTTATTTTCCCTTGTGGGAAAGCTCACATGCTGGTAATATTTGGGGAGGACAGTCTTGAGGTTACAGTGGTTGAAATCGCCAGATATAATAAATACAGCGTCTGGGTGTTTGGTCTCGTGTTTATCAATGATGTCATGCAGGAGGCCTAGTGCATTAGCAGTGTTAGCTCGTGGTGGGATGTAAACAGCAGTTAAATACACAGCGCTAAACTCACGAGGTAAATAAAAAGGTCTGCATTTCACCATCAGCAGCTCAATGTCCTGCGAGCAGTACTTTTCCATCGTCTGTACGTCTGTGCACCACCGTTTGTTTACGTAAACACAGACGCCGCCACCTCTGTGTTTACCAGACGCTAAAGTCCGATCTCCCCGGTAAGCAGCAAATGATTCCAACTGGATCGCCGAGTCCGGTATATCCTCCGTCAGCCAGGTTTCTGTGAAGGTGAGGACACAGCATTCCCTGATCTCACGTTGAGCTGTAATCCTTGCTCGTAGTTCGTCCATCTTGTTTTCAAGAGAGCGGACGTTGGCTAGCAGCAGGCTTGGTAGCGGTGGCCTCGTCGCTCTAGCTTTTAGCCTAGCATGCAGGCCGGCTCGCTTGCCTCGTTTACGCCTCGGATGCTTTGCTCGCCGGGTATTCAGCTCACCAGGTCCGCAGGCTGCTGCGTTCTCCCGGCGCAGAAGAAAGGCAAAGTCTGAGAGGCTAAATGAAGGTTCATGGTGAACCCTGCCGATGTTCAAAAGTGTCTCTCTGTTGTAATGTACTGCGTGAGTGTGTTGAATGTCCAAAATGAACAATAAAATAGCAAAAAATAGAAAAACACGGGAGAGTGTCACAGAGACGTCTGCCACGGAGGGCGCCATCTTTGAATATATTGTTGACATGAATTGAAGTATACATGTGACATAGCCTATACAGACCGCCTTCTTAGGGTCTTTGTGTGCATGTTTGCAGGCCCAGGAGGCGTGCGGCCCGCTAGAGATAGACAATGCTCTGTCCATTGTACGGGGGCTGGAGAAGGACATAAAGGATGCCAAAGCTTCGGCCGATGAAGGCAAACTCAAACCCCTACCAGGAGAGAATGTGAGAGACACACACAACACCTGAAACAACGATTAGCCCCCCCACCTCATGGGAAGTTTAAGCCACAGCTGTTCTATATGAACAGTATTGCTATTTACCAAGATTTTTGCTCTTTCTCTAATGGTTAATATGAATGCATGCATTTTTTATGCTAAATTATCATTATTATTCATACCCATACACAGACGGTCCCATTATAATGTGTTTGAGGTAGTATCACATCTAATCAAAAAAAAAGAAAAAGGTGGCGCTAATGCTATCTGTAACCGTCCAAATGTATTCATGGCAGGCCGTCACAGAAATAAATGTATGGGAAACGATGAGTTTAGTGTAACTTATACCTGGTAGCGAAATGAAAACCTGAGTCACTCACACTGTACACACAACACATGTAGGACATATAAAATACAGTATAAAAAAGACGACATACGCTGGAACCTCGGTTAGCATACACCCCGGCAGAATTTTGCTTTGGTTTGCATACGTTTTCCGGTGAGCCTACAATGTTGTCATGTTATTATCCAATCCAATCCTATCCACTTTATTTATACAGCACATTTTATAAAGACTGTTTCCAAAGTGATGCACAGACTAGTAAAACCATAAATAATAAGAAAGTAAAAGTACAAATTCCCACAGTAAACAGTAATAAATAAAAACAAAGACAATTAAAGCATTAAAATATTTAAAACAAGAAGTAAAAACAATAAAAGCAATAAATACAAGAAGTAGGTAAAAAAATAAAAATAAAATAAAAACTTGAATAAATAAAACCAATTTAAACTAAAAACAAAAGAATAAAATCAAAACTGTCAAAATGGCCCCCTCATCCTTTGACTTTTCCGTATGCGGCCCTCACTTTAAAAAGTTTGGCCATACATGGGTTAGACTATGTTTCGGTTAGAGTCGTGACGCACACCAAGGTTCCACTGTACAACAAAGACATGAACCAGTCCTAAAAAAAAGTAAACAAGTCCTTAGTTTATCCCCGTGGTTTATGCAGCTTGTTTAAGTATTGATTTCTGAGCATTTCACAATTTCACCTCATTTTGCTTTTCTTTGACGCACAGCCATCAGAAGAGTTTGCCTCATGCTAGGGGGACAAAATGAAGGGGAAAAGAACAACCAAACCGAGCAACGTCCGACTACATATTGTTCGGCCTACTTATACAATTCTTTTGACACGTGCACGTAACAAGTCAGCTTTCTTTTTGTACAGAATTAATTATCTGTGGGAACGTCATAGTTTGTTTGAGTTCTTGATTAATTCCTGATTCCTCAGACAATCCCAGTGAGCCAGCCAGGAGATCTGGTTATTTTTTTGTTTTTTTACACAGCAGTGTATATTTATCCTCCAGTAGACTTAGTTATAAAAGTGTATCAACAAGACTTGAACTTTGTTGTCTTCTCCTTGCTGTTCAGCTTGAAAAGTGCTCCCAGGATCTCGGTACCAGCACGAAAGCTGTCAGCTCTGCCATCGCCCAGCTGCTCAGTGAAGCCACACAGGGCAATGAGAACTACACAGGTGGGTAGAAACGCCTTCCATACAAATACTACGTACTATACCACACCAGAGCCTGCCGTTGCTGACGTTGTCTATCACAGAGCTGACATGTGTCACTGTCACATTTGCAAAAACACACGTTGCAAATCCATCATCCATGTTTTTAGACTTTGGAATGACAACATGCGAGTAATAATATAAAAAATAAAACAAACACATGCTCCATATTGGCTTTCTTCCCAGTACCCAATATTGTCCAGCACTTCATTGCAGATACCGATATCAGTAGCAGTTCTCCCGTCCAACTAATGTGGTGCAATGAACATACAGTATGATGATGCTTCTACTCCACTGGATGCACTTCACAAATGAACACTGTTTGTGCAAAATCAGACAAATACCGCAATAAACCGCAATATGCAATACCGGGTATAGGAAAAGTTTCAAAACACTGCGAGTGATTCTTCCTGAGGTGAGATACCAGATTAGTATTGAAGGAAGACATCTTACTCCCCCTCACATGACCAACGCTTTATGTCACGTTCCGCATGACAGGTTGGATTTTTGTTTTCACGTCGTTTCCTGTTTTGTGCTCTTATTTTGGTTTTCTGTTTCCTGTTTTGGGCGAAATCTGCAGCTGCACTGTGGTCGCTTGAGATCTCATGCAGCGGTACCTGTTTCTCATTAGTAGTCAGCACTACTATTTAGGTCAGGGGTGTCCAGAGTGCGGCCCGCGGCTGTGTTTTTATTGGCCCGCAGCACATTTAAAAATATAATTTAACAAGAAAACTAATTTTAAAAATCAGCATTAATTTTACAGGAAATATGACCTAACTTTAAGAGAATGTTGTATATTATGAGGTAAAATAATGGCATTTTAGCAGCATAAAGCTGGAATATTAAAGAAAAAAGACATTATTTGTTCAAAAGTCGTAATTTTATGAGAAACAAATAGAACAAGTTGTAGTTTTTGGAAAATTAGGTTGCGGAAAAGTTATGATAAAAATAAAGTTAAAACATTTTGGGGATAAAGTCATAATTACAAGGAAAAAAAATATTATTATTAAGGAGAAAGTTGAAATAGGTGGGGGGAAAAAAAACAACAGCAGAAATGGAAAAAGCAGCAGTAATTTTATGAAAGTAAAGTCAAGATATTAAGAGAAAAAAGTTGTATTCTTCCGAGAAAAAAAGTCAAAATTATACAAGAATAAACTCATCATATTATGGCAGAAAAATCATATAATTTTAGTAGCATAGAGTTGAAATATTAAAGAAAAAATGTTTTTCTGAAAAAAAAAAAGTTGTGCTATTATGAGAAATAAGTTGTAATTTTTGGAAAATTAGGTTGGGGAAAAAGTTACAATATTAAAATCCAAATATTTATAAAGTCATAATATTACAAAAAGAAACTATTTATTAACTCATTCAATACCAAAGACATATTTATACGTTTTAATACACCCAAAGGCCCAATCCCAAAGACATATTTATACGTGCAAAAAGAGGTGATGACGCATCTACAGACTTTTCCAGCAGTTTTTAGCCATAAAAAAGCTACAAGGTGGCAGAAGTGCATTTGATCAGAGCTCGGCATGGATCTTTTGCACGTAAAAACACACTCAACAGCAAGGAGGAAGTGGACGAGCATGGAGGAGTTTAGCATGCAGAAGGTTGCGCATTGTAGGGAAATTTTAACGCATGTACACGCACACACGCACTGTTTAGTTCCAAATGTGAACATTGTAAAAACTTCATGGTGTTATATTTGCAAATAATTTGTTATTTTGATCTAAAACAACCCTTTTTTTGTGTTGTTTGTGTTGTGGCATAGTTGTTTAGATATTTGAGCTGTCACAAAAACAAAACATTTGTGTCAAAGTCACTTTTTCTCCCTTTTTTTGTTGGGAACTGATATTTTCCTGAAACTTACCTATGGTCTACTGCTGATTACCAAAGAACGGAAAAAGGAAGAAACAAACGTTTTTGTCTAATCTTTTGGTATGTTCAATGTTTAAATAGCCATAGAACACGATGTTCTGTGTGCCTTGAAAATCTGTCAAAATCGTCTAAAATGGATGGTAATGGGGAAAAAAAGAGCAAAGACCAAGGTTTGTACTAATAATTGGCCTTTTCACCGATATCACAAAGCTAAGAGGCAGTTTTTTCTTGAAATATAAATATAACTTTTTAGCATATTTTCACAAAATATCAAAGTGGCCCTTTCATTCCTTTCATTTTTCACTGGAAAAAAGTATGGACACCCCTGCTTTAGGTGGAGCCACATTACGCACAAAAAGCAAAACGTAGAGCTGAAATATTTACAATCCAAAGACCACACTTGGAAAAAACTCCACATTGCGGACACTCAGCTTGTTCCTCTGTTCCTCATTATCGGCAGAAAAACCAATACCGATCTGACAGCTCATTTTTATGTCTATTAGTGACTATCAGTCGGAGTATATTATCGGACATCCCCGTTTTGTGCAAGTGTAAACGTGATGTTCTTTCATGGAACTTTGATAAGCATGCATCCAGCAAACTAAACCATTCCAATTTTTCTGATTGCTCCTTTTGTTTTTGTCAAGGTATGGCAGCCAGAGATGTGGCTCAAGCTCTGAAGTCTTTAGCCTCATCGGCACGAGGAGTCGCTGCCACCACCGACGACGCAGCAGCACGTACGGCTTTGTTGGACTGCGCCAGCG